>NC_049205.1:48406950-48544450 GCF_013347855.1 Anguilla anguilla
CAATAAAGTAAATTTTATACATTTACTTTTTAAATGTAAATACTTTTTAAAAAATCTACACCATGTCATCTTAATGACAGCATGACTAGGGGGAGTCACTGGGGAGGGAAGCGGGCATGAGCATGTAAGATAAACAGGATAATAAGGCAGCAATACATCCTGATGTTTTTCACACAGGAGCTGAACACTGCACTACATTTAGCTGCCAAGCATGGACACGACAGGGTGCTGCAAAAGATTCTGGAGACCGGCGTGGACATCAATGAGAAAAACATTGTGAGTGGAAGGCTCTGTTCTTTTTTATTTCTGCCTGTAATGGGTTTTGTCCAAAACTGGAACCTCTCTGCTGAGTTTTAAGTGTAAAATGAGAGCCAGTCAACTGAAACATAAAATTAGCCCATGAAACCCTTGGTGTTGGTCTTACAACCTTTTCGAGATGTATGACCAAAAACTACGGTGACCAGACATCTTTGCATCATGTACATGGTCCTCCAATTAATCTGGTCACCCTACCAAAACACCCTATTGCCAAATTTACTTCTGAAATGTAAATTATTATTTTAAACATAACTGTTTCACTCATTTTGTAATTCGACAGCAATTGCATAGCAAATTTATTTTTTGGTGAATCTATTCATTGTAACTGTAATTTCTGTCATGTTTTTGATACACTCAAGTTGGGCAGGTTACACAATGAGCGCACTTCCGATGAAAAAGATTTTCATTAACTCTAGATGAAAGAATATGAATTTTTAAATGATCATGTGTATTCTGTTAATATTTCATATTTTGAGAATTATTGGGAATAGTTTGCTAACTTAACATGCAGAGTATTCAAATAGCATTTATATAGGAATAATTCCATCCTATAGATTTTCATCTCTATGTTCAGGTTATTCTTACATCTGATATGCTTACAAACAGGGTTAGCTGTATTGTTTTGAGTAGAATATATGGTCAAAATTCTTGATATTGTTTGAACATGTGGGAGTCGTGGTGGTTGGATGACACTGTGCCATCTGCAAAACAGGATGGATTGACAGCCTTGCACTTCTGCGCTGATGAAGGGTATTATGACTGTGTCAAACTGCTCTTGGAGTCCTACTGTGACATCAATGCTCTAACAAATGTAAGTTTTACCGATACTTCGTATGCATATTTTCATGTACGTGTAAATGAATTTCCGTAAGAAGAAAATGACCTTTCTGTGATAAAAAAAAGGTAAATGCATGAAACAATGCAGAATACATGGGTTCATAAATTTGAAGAATATCTAGGTATATTTCTAGCTTCCCACCAAGCTTTATCAGGTAATGTCTGCAGGGGTGATATACAGTGAGCTTCATAATGTTTGGGACAAAGGCATATTATTTTTTTCTTGATTTGGCTCTGTACGCCACAATTTTAGATGTATAATCAATCAATTTACATGTGGTTAAAGTGCACATTATCAGATTATATACATATATCTTTGTCCCAGACATTATAGAGCTCGCTGTAGCAACCCAAAAAAGCAAGGTTCCTAAGCAATGAAAATATGTGGACTAGCCATGGGTAAAATGAGTTTGAGACCTCTGTGGTGCACGCGGGGGTCCTTACATGAAGGCTATTATGGGCCCTATCAAATGTGCTTTCCAGTGACTCAACCCATCTTCTGCGGGGTTTTATTTCTGCAGAAGAATACGAATGCCCTCCATTACGCTACCCAACACGGCCATGGAAAAGTGGCAAGACTGCTGGTGGACCACGGAATCAACACGGACGCCGTGGACAGTGTAAGTGGTTCTGGAACCCACTGTTGCGAGCGCGAAGGGGAAAAAAACGGTGCTGTGTGACTGTTATTAATGTGCTCCCAGGTTGTGCTCAGAAAATAAAGGATGAGGTGTTAGAACGGGACGTACCTGCCTCGCAGCTGAGCGCATCAGGCGTGCCGGAGTCAAAGACAAAGCCTATTGAATCCATTTGTCTTCTACCCCCTCTAATAAATCACGTACAGTCCTGCGGGGCAGTGGGGCCAGCTTAATCATGGGGCGCTCTGTCTACTTCTGTGAGCACAAGTTGCAGTTCCCTGAAGGCCCATCAGAGCTGCTATCCACCTTGTGCGACCCTTGACCTTTACTGGAACCGCTAAGTGCATTTTGTGGACATCTGGTCAGATCAGATTTGCCCTTTGTTCTCCTTTGCCCTTTGCCCAAGGCAAGGGGAATAAGTGTGACCCTGTGTCAGCCAAGATAAGGCCCTGTGCACTGCAGCCTAACTATTGCCATGAGTTACAGAACATGTTTATCCTGAGCCCCTCCTGTAACATGACCTCCTTTGGCCCAGCAGGCAATGTTTATTTTATAAGGGATTTTATGAAGTGTGATTTTTGAAGTATGCAAACATAAACGTGTAATGGAATCCTACTTGGGGGTCCCCAGACCCCAGTTTGGGAACCTCTGCAATAGACAATCAAATCAAATCAGTTTTATTTGTATAGTGCTTTGAACAGAAAACTGTCACAAAGATGCTTTACTCAGTAGCAGAAAAAGAGCAAAACCAGAGTAGAAACCAGGCCTGAAACTCCAGCACATGAGATAAAGAACTCCCAGTGGGGAAAAGAAACCCTCAAACCTCAAATGGTGGCGAGAAAAAACTCCCCAATGGGAAGAAATCTCAGGAGGAACCCCGGCTATAGAAATGTAACAGAGATCTAGCACGGAAAATAAAATGGGTTGAGTAGGTTACAGTTGAGGTAATAAACTAACTTGAATAAATTGTATAGTTCAGTATAGTGTAGTTTAATAAGTGCCCGGTGATGCATGTGGAGCATTGGCTGCCTTAAGGCATGGACATGAACCATGGGAGGAACGGGGCTGCAGCAGTCTACAACCACAGAGCAAGGGACAGGGCTGGAGCGATCCCGTGAACTCCGGGTGAGGAAGCAGGACCAGAGTGGTCCGTGAACTCAGGGCGAGGGAGGGGCAGGAGCCCAGGGGCAAAATAACGGGAGAAGATGAGGATAGGCACTATAAAGTATACTATGTCATTATACTATGTCAAAACAGAATACATGTAGTCTCTGTGCCAAAAAACTAGAATAAAGATTGGATAGAATCTCCATCCTGCTACTATACAATTTTCGGCCACCAGCGTATATAACCTATGACGGCTAAGGCAGCGGCTACTGTGAGCCTTCCTACTGGAGCCCTAGCCTGATTTCAATTTATTTTATAACCCTGCAGGGCTAACTTAGACCATACATTCAGGGATTTGGCTAAGCTACCTTCCTCCCTCTGTGCCATAGCCCAGGACAATGCCCTTAGCTAAGCTGATAAGCGAATATCTGCTGGCTTGAGGGGCAGTGCTGCTATGCGACAGAACTGACCCACTATACTGAAGTAGAAATTGAGTTTCTGTCTCTGTCATTGAGAAAAAGAGAGGTAATCATTCTATTTCACTTGTACAAATTGCATTATTTGATGCATGATCCATCCATCAATCAAAAGGTAGGGCAATTTTGTGCAGAGAAAGAGTTTTACCTTTTGCTTCAGTTTTAGAACTAGAAAGCACCTTGGGTTTGATGGCAGTAATAAAACGAAAGTGCATGTATCTTTTTAAGATAAACAGCCCAACTGACAACATCTCTTGTAGTGTAATATTAAGGAACATGCATGTGTGATTTGTGTGTAGCATGGGTTCACTTGAAATAAGTCCTTTTAGTTTTTGAAAGCTGAATGCCAGTGGCTCAATGGTGCCATCTAATGGTAGTCCTTCACATTTTACATAAATTTGTCAGAAAGGCATCATTCCAAACTTTAACTGCATCACAGAAGCTATGCCTGGGTAGTCCCCATGAACTTCTGTTGAAACTCCCATTGCTTTAACAAGGCACTTATCACAAGGCAATAGATATTATAAAGTGAAAAATGTATATGAAAAATAATAAAAATTATTATTTTATTGTCATTGTTAGTGTTTCTTATGAAGTGAATAACAAATCATGAATCATTTTCTACATATTTCTGATACTCCACAGTCACAGTATGAGGAAATGAGAAGCAATGTGATACATTCTATGACACAAAGTAATAACTGGTGCTGTAGTAACTGTATGCAGACTGTGGGAATATCACCTCTTTGTGCAGACTGCATTGACGGATCTCTGGCTCAGACTTCAGAACTGAATTGTCATGCATTCTCGTCACGTGATCAAAACCACTGTACATTAAGATTAAATATATTATCATGAATAATAATGATTATATTCTAGGCAAATGTAATGTGTCACAATGTAACTGACCTCTATCAGAAATGTCTAAGTTGGGAATTTTCCTTTCAGTTGTACTGAGGTTCAGTGGATCCCCTGTATGTCAGCCCGTGAACAGCAGCAGGCCATTTCAGGGCTGATGTGTGAATTTCCTTTTATCTGAACCTCTGCTTCGGTGTACGGGTACTGGATAATTTGTTTGACTCTACAGTGTCTGTGACTTTTGCAAGATGTCTGAGTTCAAAATATTGTGTTTCAACAGCAACATGCTACACCTCTTCATATGGCCGTGTTCTTCAACTATGCAGAGATAGTGAGGCTACTAATTGATGCGGATTGTGACCTGGACATTCCAGATAATGTGAGTGATGTGTTGAATTATTTGAAAAGAAAAGTGCATGCATTACACACACACACAAACGCACGCAAACACACACACACACACATACATACACACACACACACACACACATACATACACACACAGTCACACACACACACACACACACACACATTTTTACATGTTATCAAACAATCATGTAATGAATGACTGATATTCTCATGGTAATAAGTGTCTAGCTTATTTTAATGTGAATTCTTTTTGTAGAGGCAACAGACAGCCTTGCACATAGCAGCGGAGCATGGACGCCAGGACATTGCTGAAATGATCCTCATTGCAGGTGTCAACTTGAGACTGATGGACAAGGTACCAGAGCAGACACCTGAATGGGTGCATAGTAAATGTTTACTTGGATTAGTCTCACACAGACAGTAAATTACTTAGTGTGTTTAAAGACACTAAACTGAATATAATCTCCCATGATAATATCCTACGAATAAAAAATGCACTTGCTAATGACCCATTTGTTGCTTCAAATGGAATATTTTCTGATTTATCATAGTTTGACTCTTCTACTACATGTTGAAAAGCCTGTGAGATCAATATTTTATGTTACTACCATTGGTTATGCACATTCTGTAATATCTGAAACTTACACCCAGCTCGGTAATACTTCCAGTACTGGGTAGAGCTCACAAACATTGATCTTCATGAATATTTGCCCATTTCTTTCAGCAAGGAAAGACGTCACTGGAGGTAGCCGCTAGAGGAAACCATGTCAACTTAGTGGACATGATCATCAAAGCTGACAGGTTTTATAAGTGGGAAAAGGTATCACCTTCAGCACACACTGTGAAATAATGCAAGGTTAGAACATGGCTTTAGCGGGAGTTCACAGTTCACCTGCTGACTCATCTCCTGACTCCGCCTGTGAAGGACAACATGAACAGCGACTCGGACTCCTGGGAGGGCAGGCACCTGACCTTCAAGCAGGATCACCACCTGGAGACGCAGCACATCCGCTCCGTCCTGTGGAGGCTGGCCACCAAGTACCTGAAGCCCGGCGAGTGGAAGCAGCTGGCCCAGTTCTGGAGGTTCACAGACGCTCATATTCGGGCCATCGAGCAGCAGTGGACAGGTCAGAGCCCACCACTGCAGGCAGCGCACATACAGTCAGCGGTCATTTCAACTGTAGGTCCTAGGCCTCCTAGTCACATCCAAATGATGTTTTTATGCTGTCGCTATGATTAGCACTTTCAGTAGTAGCAGCAGTAGATACTTTTATACTGAGCAAATTACAGAGGCATCAGTCATGGTACATAAGTGCAAATCATAAGAGAAGTGACAAATATGGGCATATATGCTGAATAGTGAGTAGCACAAGGAGAAAAAGTAAATAAATAACTATGCAATGGCATTGGTCACATTTTAAAGGGGAACAGAAATTACTGAATATGTTGGTCCTGACCTTAAGAGTAACTTAAGCATACAGGTTATTTAAGAGTAATTTCTGCAGAATATATTTGTAATGTGTCACATGTAACACTTCAAGAAGAAAATGTACAGAACACCATCCCAGTGACTTTCAGTAGTGGGTATGGTATACAAAAAAGTGAGTTAGCTAACTTATTAGCTCATGATGCAGCTAACTGTAAATGAAGCCAGGAAGTTCATAGAAAAGAACTGATATTTTAACAAATGATATATATGGCTCCGGGATTAAAATATTTTCCTTTTTTAAAGACAGTAGCAACTCATTAGTAGTGGTGAATTTGTAATATCCAGGTTGCTAAATGAGTTGCTGACAAGAACAGCAGTGGTCACAGATGAGTGAACCCTCTGAAACAGTAAATTGATTTCACAGTTAAACAGTGACTTCACAGCGATATTGTCAATCGTTTACAGGCACAAAAAGCTACAAGGAGCATGGACACCGCATGCTTCTGATCTGGCTACATGGTGTGAAAATGGCTGAGGAGAATCCCATCAAGGGCCTGTATGAAGGGTTAGTGGGGATCTCCAGAAGAGACTTAGCAGGTGAGTGATTAACAAGTCACGAGCTGCTTCCGATGGAATTTCATGCTGGCAGTCTATTTTAAAACCACAGAACAGTCAACTGGCACAAAACAATCTGTACTTCAAGGCAGTGTTTGTTTTCAAATCCTTCCCTTGCCACAAGGGCCAAATGAGGTTTATCAACGTGATAAAGAGGAAACAGAAACATGCCGTTTGATCACCGGTGGGGGGAGAGATATTTTCTGACTGCAGGAGAGTGTAGTTATATTACATGCCCACCACCCAATCTCATATTAGCCTCATGGTTGCTTTTCTTTTTTTTCCAACAGAAAGCATACGACAGAAGGCCAATGCAGATTCAAACTCCCCAAAGAAATGCTCAGTCATGTGAGCAAGCGTTCCCTACAGACACAGAGGGCTGCTTCATGAACCAATACCATCGCTGTTACGTCACCGAACTTTGAGAGGGAAAACAACAAAACGACTGTAGTTTGAATAAAACAGTTAAGACACCAGGATAAAAACTTAATTGTATACCAGTTTTCTCAAAGTTATGTGACCTTTCTTGGAAGAGCGTTTCAGGCATTTCAAAGGAAATCCAAATGAAGAAAAGATGCAGACAGGAAAAACACAGTGCCATTGAAGTGGAATTTTCCACAGGGTCCTCCAAATCTCCATCTGAAAGGGCTACTACTGTACGTGCCATTCCACAGGCACTTCTGTCCACTCACTGTCGAGCTACAAGCACATTTTCTACAAAGACAAGGAATGCATCTGTGATTATTTTCTTACTCTTGGTGACAGGCTTTGTTCTGACCTTCTCCATAGGACTTTTCAGCTATTTTTTAAAACTGACGTTTTTCTCCATCTTACACTGAAGAATGTCAACTTGAATGGAGCAGCCTGTCTTTTTAATCCGGTAATTTAATACATTTTAACTGAGCAAAATAGCTGGATGCTGACAAATCCTTTAGCCTTACACCCCTCATATTTATACCTGTATCTGTACCCTGAATTCTGACTACTGTCTACCCTACCTGTAATATCATGTGAGTACCTGTCTAAATGAAATTACAGTCTATGCAGAACTATTATATTTAAGATACACCCATTACAGAGTTTGACAACAAACTGATGTCATACTTCGACAGGGTTTCAATGCAATAAATGTTTTCTGTACAAAAATGACCTTTTTCATACAACTGTTAATATTAGCAGGTTTCATGAAGACAAATGCATGTCCTTTCCATGACAAGCAAGAATTGCCTCAACAAAGAAAAATAATGGACCTTTGGACCTAAGTACCAGGCTTCTGAGTTTGTTCTTTTTCTGTCCTTAAAAGGATTTGATTTTTCTTTTCAATAAAACTTTTTTGTGCACTGAGTGGCAGTATTGTCGCCGTTTCATAAAACGTTTGTCTCCAGAGGTATTCAGAACAAGGCTTGATAAATATAAAATGAAATGCAGTCTATTCCTTTTTTTTTAATAAAAAAAATTAGTGTTCAGGATAGATGAAGGTCTGCACTACAGTATTAAAAATCAAACACTTTACCACATATGTCTGAGTTAAGGAGTATGTCCTGTGATCTATCCAGCTTCAAATTAAGGGAACATGCCCTGTGATCCATTCAGGTTCAAACTAAATGGCACAGTGATGACAAAGATCCTTCCTTTTGACTCCCTTCCTATAGTTAACGAAACACCGTTTAAAAGACTTCACTCAGAATAATCACCACTAAGACTAGGCAGGGGGTGGATAACCAAGATAGATTTAATCAAAGATGTGAAACTCATTTTCCTCAGAAAAAAAAATTTGTCTACACAATTCTCTCTCCAGCCGTAATCATTGAAACATCAGTAGATCATTTAGCCTTATTTATCAGTGCAGGAATCATTGCTCATATTCAGTACAACAAAAGTGCTAGAACAAAAACTTGAAGACCAAGAAGAAAAACAATGACTTAAGTGACACAGTACAAAGTCCATGAACAATTGAGTACAAAGGATTAGAATCATAAGGCAAACGGGTACAAAAGATGGCCTCATATGTAGGCTTTTTCTGTCTTTTTTAAACAAAGCCAATTTATAATTATTTACAGTAACAATTAATAAAATATGCTCCTATATTTACTATAGTTATTGTGTTAACTGAAATCTGCATCTTAGAAGAAAAAAAAACAAAAACAAACCTTGAGACCAAAAAAGATCTCTGTTTGAAATGCTGATTGGTCAATATTCTAATATTGACTGAATAGGGAGGCTTTGTGAACCCTAAAGTGCATGTGAAGCTATTGTGTTAAACTGATTCTGAACAGATCACATTTTGCCACAGGGAGCAATGATTGGTTTGTAGGAATCAAAGATTTAGCATCCATTATAGGGTTCACAAAGCCTCGTTCTCCCATCACAATGCCAACCGTCCACAGTGCTTAGATCGGTGTTAAAGATTCTGTGAGTCTGCTGGTAGCTGAGGAGAAATGTGCCACCAGCTCAGCGTACGAGCCAGAGCAGGGAGAGGAGAAGGAGGGAGGCTCCTATTGGTCTTCGTCACTGCCCCTGCCGTTGCCTAAGCTGCTCTTGTGTACCTCCAGCTCCTCTGCACTGATCATGGCCGGGTTGATGGCCGCGTACCTTGTGCCGTGGAATTGCCGCAAGTGAATCTGCGGAACAATACAAATTCTTTAAAAGCCCAGTACGGATCATTATGCACACCTGGATTGACTACAAAAGCACACATGCGTAACCGGCAATCAAAAGACAAACATCACAAACATTTGAACAGCTGAGGGGGAAAAATAAACTCATACAAAGCAGACGTTAATCAGACTGAAAAGCCAAGGCCTTCCCTGTATGATACTGCAAGAATACAGAACACAGGCTCTGGTGAAAACTCCTGGGGTAAAATGGTGGAAGACAGGCAGACTCATACAGAATTCAACGGAAGCAAGGAACATGGACACTCACTTGTACGTACAGATTGACCTCGGCACTTCTGCAAAGGTAGGGGAAGTTTCCTCCCGTCTTCAGATGAGCTCGTCTGGCATTTGGATAGAGTTTATACATTTCCTCTTTCGCTTCATGTGAAAGCGCACTCTGATCAAACACCTTCAAAGAGAATAACAGCCATCCGTTGCACATACAGCCAAACTCACAGAACAAAAAAGAATAATATAGTAGCAGACATAATTTGCTAAATAAGGTTTACTGCCTTGTACCTAAGGCATTAACAGTCCAAACTAATCCAATCCAAACAAATGTTAGACCTGCCAGCTGCATGTTGACTAAGGCTCAACAAAAATAACATTGGTCTTACATCAATAATGGTCACTGTGACATCTTTTATTTTGTGCGGCTCCACGTAAGAATTCTGACAATTCAGGGTCAATCTCGAAGCCAGCTCGCTCTGGTTCAGGCTCTCCAGCTGGTTCCCAAGCAACAGAGTAGAACATGCATTTTGTCAACAAATCAGTCGTAAAAAAAAAGTTTGCACACCCTCTGCCTTACATGCAAGTTATATTCATTACCCATGATCCTGAGCTGAAGAACACCATGTCCCCCCTCCACAGTAATAACCCCAGATTTCAAACATTACTCACTTTGACTTTTTAAGTGAAGACCAATTTATTAAAATGTATTTAATATACATGTGAAATCTTTTGCATCAATGGCACTTTTCTGAATGATACTGCAACAGATCACAGAAGTCACATGAGTAGGATGGGTGTGTGTAATGGATCGACTGAACCATCAATCTTACCCGATCAACCATGAAGTCAATAGCATCTGCCATTTTTGGATCGACTGGTCCCTTTGCAAAATTGCCAAGGACAATCTTCTTTAACATGAAGGCAGGCATCAGCCAAAAACTGTAACAACAAGTAAACAATGTATAAAGCTTCGGTGTACACGCAGCTGGCTTTCCAATTGATCCCGAAGGAGTTGAATGGGGTTGAGGTCAGGGCTCTATTCGAGCCAAGCAAGTTCTTCCACATCTTTCTCAACAAAACCATTTCTATATGGACCTCGCTGTGTGCCCGGCGGCATTGTCATGCTGAAACCGGAAAGGCCCTTCCCCAAACTGTTGGGGCAGCACAGAATCATCTAAAATGTGATAGTATGCTGTAAAATGTGATTGTAGCATCAAGATTTGCCTTCACTGCCTTCATTGGGCCCTAGCCCAAACCATGAACAACAGCCCCAGACCAAGGGGTGTCCAGATACTTTTGGTCACACACACACACAGAGTTCATTTTACCTGTTTGCTGTCCATGTCTGGTTAAAGATGGATGTGTCACTAAAGGAATTGCACAGGATAAGAGAGTGCACTCTGGGGGATTTGTGCGTACACTCAGCAAACTTCTGGGCCAAATAACCTCCTAAAGAAGCACCAAAAAGGTGAACCTTTGATAGTAAAAATGAAAAATTGCCAGTTAATTTAATGAAACACTCTAAATGTAGTGGATTATCATTTTCGTAAGGTCTGCATAATCACAAAAAAGTCAAAACATCAAACCTTGTCCAGCTGTAAGTGATCGAGTAGCTTCCTGAATCCATCACAAAATTCCAGCAGGTCCCAGTAAACCGGATATTGGAGCTGAGGAAAAAAATAGTACAATTTAGATGTGCCTGACTTGAGTTGGACAACCTGTGGTAATATTCCATGACTCATTTGTCATTTATGGTATACTAGAAAATAGTATCCGAGTAATGATATCCTTTCTTGACAAGAAAGTGAATTTCTGTGAAACTGTTCCCTCAATTTAAAATTTCTATAACATTTTTACAAAAAAAAAAAAAAAAAAAAAACATTTGAGTTATTAGTACTTCTTACATTAGGACATACCCCAGTTTTGTATTATCATTCCGGTAGTGGACTGTAGACAATGTTCCGCTACTTACCCAAAAAAAAGCCCAAACTATGAATTACACAAGATGTCCTTAGGAAAAGATAATACTGCGTAAATAAACATAATACATCTGCAGTCATATTCAGAACCTTCATCAAGTTGTTGCCATGGTTACAAAACTACAATTCAAATACAACCCAGTGAATAACACAAGGCCATAAATGTCAGTGCAGTGGGCGTTGAGAGCAGCACTCACCGAGATTACCCTGTATCCCCAGCCTGTCAGTGCCAGAAGCTGCTGGAAGAACACTTCAGCTGTCCCACTGACTGGAGGCAGGAAGATGATGGGGCATCTAATGCTTTTGGGCCCAGCATCATACAGGGACCAAACCTTGCTGTCATCATCATCCACAATTATCTACAAGTAAACAGAGTCAACTAAACAACTAAAGCACTCACACCAATGAAATACCATAACATACCATTTATTTTTCTAATGCTAGGGTAACTACAGAGGTTAAGTATGAAAAATGGGGGGGGGGGGGGGGGGGGGGGGGGGGGGGGGGTGACGGTGACATTTTGAATATTGGTAGGTACTTTTATGACAAAGCCTTTCACAGTGCTTCAAAATTTACAATTTCCCAATGGCTCTAACAGTTGCAAATCCCATGCAAATTTAAATTAGAATAACACGTGAGCAAATACTTTAAAACAAACTGCCTATACAAGAAGATCAGTACCACAGGGAAAAAACATGTCTAATAGAGCAGGACTCTGCAAGCATATAAAACATGTTGTGCGGTCTTAAATGCAACCATAGGATAATCTACCCTTATTGCCATCTTTAATCAATTTGCTAACGTCAATTAAGAAAAGACCATTTAAAACTTACTCTTCTAAGTGGAACTGTGCTTCTGAACCAGTTGTAGTCAGGAGATACTCTTATCTCCTCCATGTCTGGGGCAAAGGACCTTGCACATTAACTAGCATTTAAGACAACAATAATGTTAACAACTAAATAATTTTCAAAATAGTTTTAAACAAGACCAGGTCAAAACCTAGTACATGGCTGGAACGGCCGACCAATGGTGTAACTTCATAACTCGACCGACCAACTTCATCACTCAGTCACAAACATTCGCGTTTGTAGGGCTGGCCACGCTGTTGCGGTCCAGCCAAAAATACATAGCCTAGAAGATTAAATTGGGCCTCTGTCAGCCAAAACCAGTGCTTGTATGTGAGGACCAAAATGTTATCTTGAGTAAAAGAAGTTTCACACATAAGATTAGGTGCAACTCGTTTTATTTTACTGGCCCATGACTTGGCTCCATCTTCATTCAAAATAGTGAACTGCGATCAAAGATAATACGGAAATTATATAAACATCACATTTTATTTCCTTTCTTTTAGTTTTAGTTAGTTTGGAAATGTTAGCCTCTCCTTGTTACGGTTAAAAAACAAGTTAGGAGAAAACAGTTTTGTAATAGCAATACTAACGTTAGGCCAGTAAAATAATTAAAGTAAAATTTATGGAACTGAATTAGCCAGCCAGTAAATGAATTAACCAGCTGACAAGCCTAATGTCTACAACCTTTATAGTACATATAGCCAGTAGTTGATAACGTTAGCTATTTAAACTAGCGTTAATTACTACAGGAATAATAACATCTCCCAATCCACAGAATGTGTTGCATCTAGCTAACAGCATTTATGTGTTAGTTGTCTTCCACTTTCACGCAAGATTATTAGGTCTGACAATCATCCGACGATAATCTAAATACAAGATAGTCGACATGAGACCACGGTTAATGCAGGCTATGACGAACTAGTCAGTCAGCTCGTTCTAACTAAGCTTTTAGATACCGAACGTTACTAGTTAGTAACGTTGATTATATTATAGAGATAACATAAACATTAGCTAGCTAGCCAAGTTAGATACACCGCCACATTTTCATAAGATAAAAGTTAGCTAGCTGCTGTTGTCTTAATTGCAAGGTAAATATTAAGTTTACAGCAAAAACATTTGTTTAACAAAATAACAAATGATAGTGAAATACATTTCTTGTTATTTACCACATCATTCTGTCCGATGGATAACCACGTACTAGTGCCCGGACGCCAGCTAATTACCGTTCTATTCCTTTCACACACTATTGCAAATCATATGACATTTTTGCAGCTACTTCCGGGCTGAGCTTCCCCCCCCCCTGTAACGTCACAGCTTTCCTGAAACGCACTCTTTTCTGATTGGTTTAGTGCACATGTGACACAGTTTAGACTCAGTTTGGGCTCCAAAGATAAAATGTTTCTTTTGATATTTGTACAATTAAAGCTACCGCACTGAGGGAAGAATGTCCTAAATCGCTCCCTAATCAGTATAAATTAGTTTAACTGCTCCTCCGCTTTGCGCGTTTACACCGAACAATTGAATAGTGTTCCACCCAAATGGCAACTGACCCACGTGTCTCCGGGGGGTGTGGCAATTAAACCCTCCCTAGTCATCTTTTAATTAAGGTAGATCATAGCTGAGCCTGAGCCCAAAACAATCACCCCAAAACATATTCAGCCGCGTTTCCACCGCAGGAACTATACCCCGGAACTAGGAACCTTTTGAGGAACTCAGTGCGTTTCCACCGCAGGAACTAGGGTCTAAATTTAGTTCTGGGGGCTTTGTTTTACCCCCCAAAACGTTCCTGCTCGGGGGGTAGTACTTTCCGAAAGTACAGGAACCTTTTGGGTGGAGCTTGCAGCGCTGAACATTTCTGATTGGTCGAGTACTCGCAGCATTTGTGTTGTATTTATTTTCCGCCATTACCCGCCATGTTTGAAAATATGCAGCGGCAAACCAATTTATTTTCATAATAACTTCAAATCAAACTTGTATGTTATGCGGCGCAGTAGCCTACTTTTGGTTATAGCCTGTCAACGTCTTGGAATTATAACGTGTGCTCTTCTGTTCTTTTCTTGCTTTAGTATTCGTTTTATAAAATGCTAAGCATTCGTGCTGGGACAGCATATTACGTAGGGTACCAAAACATTCAAACGGATTAATTCGGTTGCTGAATATTTTCTTCCGGATTTTCTTTGTTAGCCCGTTGTAATTGACTCAAAACGTTTGATACAGTTATGTGAGGTATGCGGTAGTTCTGCATAATTAACATTGGTGATACAGTACAAGCAAACTGGAAATCACCATCCGCACTTTTTATCCGGGTAAAATAACAGGTTAATTCTAGTAATCTTCCCTTTAGCTTTTTCAGACTGCCGTAATTTTACTCAATTTTACTGGCATTTTTCAATTCCACGAAAAGACCAGGAAGACTATGGACTAATTTATGGTGCATGGTTCGCAACTGGAGGGCACACTTCGCTGCTCGGCTAGCAGTAACTTCGAAGGAAAGCAAACGGTAGGCTAGCTGTACCACTACTAATTTACATTTTCACGCAAGTCCGAGTTTTCGTTCTATTCTTGTCATTTTGCCATTAGCCTATATGCAATTGACGACGAGAAAGTAACCAAACAGCAAATTGTTTACAACGTGTGCATGTTTTCTGCTGTTGTTGCCAGTTATACATATAAATGTGAATGCATTCTGTCGCTTCGGATGTCAAGACATGAAAGCGAATGTTCGCATAAAAACACAATGAATGTGTTTGAGAGGATATATGAAAATCAATAAATACAAAAGTAACCATATATAGTCATTGTTGGTAACCCGTTGTATAAGTGGAATAAACCCCTCCGGGCTGTCCCGGTTATTAGAAAATAATGTAGGCTACTTCGGTGGTAGTATGGAGTTACGGAAGAAATCATATGACAGATGGACCGACGACAACGTTGCTTTTTCATACGTCAGTGGGCTAATTTGCCTAATCTTCGCGGTACTTTAGACCCCGGTGGAAACGCAGACTGAAGGAACCTTTTAGTTCCTGGTAAAGTAGTTCCTGGGACTGAAAGTTCCGGGTAATTTTGGTGGAAACGCGGCTTTCCTGATCGTAGCCACTTGAAGGATTTGCAGTGCACTCTTCATGACATTAACCTCTCACAAAGAAGTGTTGCAACAAATGGGTTATAAAAGACAGGAAATTGAACTATTTGCTGTTTGATAAAATATGAAGGAAAAGTGTGTTTCATATCTTATAATAAAAAAGCCTCTGCCTCCTTCCTTACTGCTGCTGTTTACTTTTCTTGCCATAGCAATCGACAGAAAGACGTCTGAGCTGTCTGTCAGCCTGCCTGCTCTGTTTTATCCTTGAAGTGTCATCAGAACATATCTACCGGGGGACATCTCCTAAGGCTCACCTAACCATTTTCATGAGTCAATCCTGACTGAATTGGCAAAAACAATACATATCTAATCAACATTCTGGAGAGTACACTGTCCTTTCATAAACGACAGTGTTTATTTATTTATTGTTAGGTTTACCCAATTTCATTATAAAACATGCCTCTTTATGATGATGATTATTATTGTTGTTGTTGCAGTTGTTGTTGCAATGCAGTTTGTGCAGATAACACTGAAATCTTACAGAAATCTGTGAATAATAATTGAATAATTCAAATAAATAAAAAGTATTAATGCATACAGCCAACAGGGATTTTGAAATACTATGACAGGTAGTTTCTTTATTATAAATTGGACAAAGACTTACAAGGAAATAAAAAGTGAATGTAAACAGCAAATACCATGAAATAAAACGCACACACACACACACACACACGTTTTAAATGCCATAAATACATCCATCCATCATCTATACCCACTTATTCCTGGTCAGAATCACAGGAGGTGCTGAAGCCTATCCCAGCATGCACTGGATGAGAGGCAGGAATACACCCTGGACAGTTTGCCAGTCCATCGCAGGACACACACACTGATCACTCACACACTCATACCTATGGGGCAATTTAGACTCTCTAATTAACCTAACCTGCATCTCTTTGGACTGTGGGAGGAAACTGGAGTGCCTGGAGGAAACCCACACGGACATGGGGAAAACATGTAAACTCCACACAGTTAGGTCCCGGCTGAGATTTGAACCAAGGACCTTCTTGCTGTGAGGTCCATTGCACCACCGTCCTGCCCACCATAAATAGATGTATACCTATGTTTATAGTCACCTCAAAAGAGAACTTGTAAGTTCTCAATTTACAGTTTAAGAAATTAGAAGCTGTTAATGCCTAAAAAGCAGAAATCAGCTTTTGTTCAGGTGCTCCTTTTTGCCATCTAGTGGCCAAATGAAGTACTGCCCTTAACATGGGGAGGCATAGACAATAATTAATTTATAGTGTTGCTTGAAACTGTTTTATCTTTTGAAACTTTGGTTTCCTCGGTACATAACTTGGGGTGATCCTAGAATGGACTATAGGTCTATTATATCATGACCTGCATAGTTTGTGTAATGCAAAGAAAGTATGTAAACATATCAATTCTCTCAAGTCATTTATTTATTGAGAATGCTTCGACCTCTCAACATAAACAATATGCATTTTCGTTAAATTAATAAAGGGGAGTGACAGTGACATAATATTCTGCTGCCTTAAACAGTGCATTAGGCTCCATGTATTTTATGTCTCCATTAACTCGCAGAATTAGTTTAAAAAAAATTTATTTAAAAAAACTTAGAATAAAAACATTTGGCATTTTGTGCACCGGTGAATAATCGAATACCAGCGCATGGGGGCAGAATGTATCAAGCTGTTCATACAAATATTGTTGTCTAACCAGCTAACGATATAACATTCGAATCTTCAATAATAACCATAAACTATGTGGCTGACCTACTTCGTAACAAGCAGCGCTTACATCACTTCGCGATTTGTGCTGTCACACACAGACAAGAAAACTGCGTTTTGGGAGTTTACCAATGCGATCTGTACTGTGTGACATTGGAACTAGTCTACACATGCCAACCGGACCTGGAGCACTCTGCGCGAGTTCTGTTCTCACCGTGACTCAACGAATTTATTTAGTCTGATTGTGTATGGTTGGTTCCTCTCGCGGATTTACCCGTAAGTTAAGTACAACAGTAGCCTAGCTAGCGATCCAGAAAATGTGTTGCCTGTGTTATTATTAGCTAGCTATTCGCCAACTAGACGATAACATGCCGACAGAACTAATTTGAATTGGATTCTGCAAATTACAATCTCTCCCAATACCGTGACGATTAATAATATTTAGCTTTGATCATTTTCTGATACAAGATTGTTTGCTTGCTTGTTTTGATATTCTAATCCGTTACTCTGTTTTCACAGGCTTGGGCCTACCAACACATTTCAACATCACACGGTATTTGCGGAACAGAACGTACCCTACGTTACCGTAGCTACCATTTTTGCTACAGTGTAGCTGGCAAGCTAACACGGCTTCGAACATTTCTGAACAAATTTATTTGTTAATTGTGGCTGGACCCTTGTTAGTGAAAAAATGTCCTGCACGTGCGCATCTGCGGCGAGATTACTCATAAATTCAGCACACAAAGGTGAGTAACCCAGTTCTCCAGTTGTGTAGCTCAACTTTTACCTGATACCGTTAGCTAGCTGGCTAGCATTGTGTTGTAGGCAGGGGGTAGGCCCCTGACGTTAGCTAGGTTGGTAAATATGACATTTAGTTATGGGTTGAATGCGATTGTCAGTTGTTTGACTAACTTTTGCATGGATGTTAAATGGCAATTATTGGAAGATCTGCGTACCTTAGTACATAGTTCGTTCGCTAGCCTGTAACGTAGGCTGTAGCTTGTCGTTTAGCGACAACCTTGTCGGGTAAGGCTATAGTACTTGCTCGTTAGCTAGTCTTTTGATTATGGGACAAGAGTAATAACAGTTATGCATGCAGCGCTAGCTAAATTACAGGCCTCTCTATGTGAATGTAGATTTGAAAGCAACCGTATCCAGTATGGAATATTAATAAAATATTTTGGACAAACCCAGATTATTTACAAATGTACAGTTCTCTCGATGCTTTCATAAGTACTCTTTCAGTAAAGTTAGAATACGTGTTTAGTAATGCAGACCACGATTCAGTGTCAACCAGTGCCTTGTTGCCAATTTTCATAGTTACATAAACTAGCTGTACTTAAGATCTTTGTAACTTGTTTCTGGCTAACGTTACATAACGCATGCATGCTCTCACACACGGATACATACACACGTACATACATATATGCATACATGGGTCTCAGGCCTGAAACATCCAGATACCAAATCCATTAAATTCTTACTTTACTCTTTTATGTGGCCTTTGCCATTTTGTTTCCTAATACAGGTTTCTCAGTCTTGTGCCCCCTAGCTTATTAAAATGGTATACATTTTTTTTTTAGTAAAAGCAGATTTTAGCGAATACTGATTTTTGTATTATGAGGCATCAGTTGGCAGTTATCAGTCTTGATGTTAAATATTTTGATCGTGAAAATGACACTATTACACACGGGGCTGTTCTAGAGAAGTGCATATCAGATCAGTAGTTACCAATGTAACTTAAAAAGACCTTTTATAAAAAGATTTATTATGGCTAATGGGCTCATTTCTTGGTGTTTCAGGATTCACTTGCTCTCGGGTTCAGTTGTTTGCATTTGGTAGACCGAGTTCTCATGAAGTTCATCTGACTCGAAGAGTACCTGTGAGGTCATTCTCAGAGACCGCAGTGTATTTTGCATCAAAAGATGGAACAACGAAAGATGGCTCAGGAGATGGAAAGGTATGCATGTTCATTTTTTTTACCTCATGCCATAAAAGAGTATTCTTTACATAAATAACCAGTGACTGCCATCTGGGAAATGTTACGATTCTTGTGATATCTTCTGTTTTAAAATATGTAAACTACTTTCCTTATTGGTGTTTAGATAGAAGGGTTTTTTTTGGAATTGTGTTCCATGTCTGCTCTTGCCTTGTTACTAAGCAGAAGTCTTTGAGTGAGGGAGCAGGGAAGAGATCTGCAAGTTCAGGAAGCTCTGGGAAAGGAGGCAGCCAGCTCCGCTGCCCGAAGTGCGGTGATCCCTGCACTCATGTGGAAACATTTGTCTGTAAGTGCTTTGAAGTGTGCCTGAATTAGAAGGGGTTTGAAAAATGGTTACAGTTTCTTTTCAGTGCCTCTTGCATGTGAAGGCCTTGCACAAGTTGGTGGAGAATATCGGACTCTACTAGGTCATCCCTCTTGGACAAATTGTATGATTCTAAAAATAAATGTCTTGCATAACATACTGATGGTCAGATGGACACTTCTGCAGCAGTCAGTTAACAACTGTAATCACTTTGTCAAGTCCAGCACTCACAGACACATATGTATGTGTGTGTGTGCGTGTGTGTGTGTGTATGTGTATAACTAAGTATGTTAACGTCCTCAGGAGCAGGTTCTTTACTGAATATTTAAAATTTTTAGACTCCATGTACAATTTTATTTGTCGTCCAACTATACTCAATATGGCATGTGAAAAAAGGATACCATGACAGTTCACAACAAAGTAACTGAATCACAATTTTGTGTAGTTCCAAGGAT
Source organism: Anguilla anguilla (assembly GCF_013347855.1). Classification (NCBI taxonomy): domain Eukaryota; kingdom Metazoa; phylum Chordata; class Actinopteri; order Anguilliformes; family Anguillidae; genus Anguilla; species Anguilla anguilla. The sequence goes on from NC_049205.1 coordinate 48,426,898, forward strand.
TTGTTTTTGATTTTAAAAAATCTTTCACTTTTCCAGCTTCAACACGCTTCGTGAAATGTGAGAAGTGCCATCACTTTTTTGTGGTGCTCTCTGAAACTGACTCAAAGAAAGGTCTGAATAAAGAGCCGGAATCTGCTGCAGAAGCTGTTAAACTAGCCTTTCAGCAAAAGCCACCACCGCCTCCAAAAAAGGTAGGTGAACACTAAAAAAAGGTTTAAAAAAGCAAGACTTTTCCACCTTAGTAAGGTGCAATTAAGTAAAGAAAAACCCTTATCTGTTGAGCAAAACCTCTGGAACATGTTATCTTATTTTCAGTTGCACCAGATTTTCAGAATTTCTGATTGTCTGAATATGTCTGGTTGAGTCACACATTTGAGTTACACATTACCATTTTTATTATTTATTTATTTTTTTTGTCTTTCAGATCTATGCCTACCTCGATAAGTACGTTGTCGGCCAGTCCTATGCAAAGAAAGTGCTAGCAGTGGCTGTGTATAACCATTACAAGCGCATTTACAACAATATCCCAGCTGGCCCAAGACAGCAGGTTGAAGTGGAGAAGCAGACCTCCCTCACACCACGAGGTTGGTAGTCACTGTCGTGGTGGTGTCAAAATAAACACTTGGAAAAAAGCTCTATATTGATGGATGTGCTGATGTTTTTTGCTGCTTGTTTTAATACATGGGTTCTCAGCCTTGGTCCTGGATGACCGCAGTGTCTGATAATTCTTGTTGGTACACGGCATTTAATTTATCAACTGAAGCACTTTATTACAGTTAACCCTCCTCACCTGATTTCTTGAGTCAGAACTTATTGCTGATTTTAAGGTGAAAATGATACCCCCACGCACCCTGTGGCTCTTGGATCAGCATTGAGAATCCCTGTGTTAATAAATGGATTCTGAATTTGGATAGCAATGTTTACTCTTAGGTTTCTGTCATCTAACAAATATGTCTGATGCAGCTTTCTCCATTCATTGTCAGTAGCGATTTCATACATTACTGTGTGGGAAAACATTGGATGTCTGAAGCCATGCATGTGATTGTCAATTGTATATTTTTATCAAGAGTGGGAGAAGTCTGTCATGGACACCTCATTTGCTGGGCTTTCATGTATTTTGCGGATAAATTTTGTGTTTGTCACTGTCAGATGTTTGTGCTTTTCGTTTTGTTTTTTGTTTTTATTTTTGTTTTGGTTTTTTTTCTGTGTAAAAGTGTCTGGCTGTTTTCTTTTTTCTGAATTATACACAAAACCCTAGTTTCTCACCAGTATTCTACTTTTAACTTTATATGTTCATATTATTTAAAAACCACACAGGTTGTTTTAAGGTTTAGTGTTCTATAACATTGATGGTTGAAATTTTGTCAGTGTGGCTTGTAACTGAAGTTGAAAATGGAAGGCTGTAGGCTTGATTGCAGGATGGGACATTACTTCATTTGTAAAGTTCTGTACGTAAATTTAATCAAAAACAATTAATTGATAAACAGGGTAGCCGTGCAAGTCGCCCTGGATAAGATTTCTAATGTAATGTAGATTCCTGAAAGACAAATATGTCCCACCTGTAATGTAAAGGAAGAATGAATTAATTCTCTGTGGTTTTGCATTTTTTCAGAGCGTTTGGTAAGAACAGATACCTTTATCTGTGCACGTGCTGCCCCAGACGTGAGGTGACTTTAAAAACTCTAGATCCAGCATGTGCTGTTCCCACCCTAATTTGGAATGGTTAAATATCTGCAACCGCGTCCACATTCATACGCAAACCCCACTACTGATTGGGGAGAGTCTAGATATCCGCAGTTCTTCCCCAAAACACGTTGGCTAAGCTTTCAAAGTTTGGAGTCGGAGGAAGACCTTTTTATATGCGGCTTTGACGTAATCCACAGACACTCTATCGACTAGCAGGGGTTTGCTAGAGAGCACGGACCCCTAGCTGATTGAATCTTCCCATACCCTAGGCGATGAAATCAGCATTTAGTTGCACATCGCCTTATGGAACTACTGGTCCGGATTCGATCGGAAATCATGGGGCTCATCCATGCATTGCAGCGTGGCGGCCTTAACAGGATGAGCCACCCAGCAGTGCCCTCAACCAGACTTTCAGGTCTCCATAGCAAGAACGCTGTCAGTACTGCCACACAAGCACAAGGCTATATAAAAAAAAATTGTACTTCCTTCTGCATTTGCAGGCTGTTGGACTCCTCTTTGTGATTTGGCATTTGTACAATCGATTATAATGTGTAAAATGTCATTTTCAGTTCATTCTTTTTCGTGTATTATGGAAACAAGTGGTAGTAGTGCTTATGTAGGGAGGTTCAGTGGAGCGTCCTCTTCTGACAATGGCTTTTGTGGAGGCAGAAGTAGTTTGATAGTGCTCTTTTGATATGACAACTTTCATCCTTTTTCTGTAGAGCTAGAAATAAGAAGACGTGAAGATGAATACAGATTTACAAGTAAGTGATTATCTCTCATGCCCTATATTTGTAGATTGTTAGATGTTAACCGAGGTTACAAGACTAGAGTACGCTCCAGAGTGGCACGCTAAGCAACTACCCTTCCGAATTAGGTGCTTTTCATTTTTTAATTAACTAATCTTTGTGTTGTACAAATGCCAAAATCCTATGCCTTTCAGCACAGCCATGCAGTAATGACCTGATCCTGAATGAATAATTCCACCTAAAATCAGAATCAAAATGATGAACTAGAATTTTATGGTGCAAAAAAAGTTAAAACGTGCAAATATTCTTTTGCTGTGTGGTTGCACAAGTGCAAAAACTGCACAGGAATAATTCCATTCAAAGTGCTTGCTGCTGCCTTTCTCGATCATGTGCAGGCAGAAATATGAAGCATCCCAGTGACCTAGTTTATCCATCTTCTCTCTCTGTGCAGTAACTTTACACTGTGCAGGACATAATTATTAATAGCTTGAACTTTAACCTGTTGTCAACATCATGTCACCTCCAACAAAAAACAAGGTTGTAATGGCTACTAAACATGACCACAGAAGAATACTTGTGAGGGTTCAGGGCAATAAAAACATGTAGCACTTTGAATTAGGTTTATGAATCTGCATAATTCTGCCTTGAAAATAAAAGGGTGAAATATGCCAATTTAGTCATTATCACCTACTTTGAATATTTGTCTCCTCTCTGCAGTGGCCTGGAATGTAACAATGCTATCTCAGAGTTGCTTGAATTAAATAAAAATTTCTTCTATATTTGTATGATGCTGGGAACATAGTAAGCTAAACAATTTAAGGTACTGAGTACCAGGGCTGGGGTTCCTTTTCTTAATTCATGTGCTCTTCCATTGTGTCTTTGTGCCTGTTTATGTGAATGTGAGGTGCTGTAATCATTTGTGAAAAGTTCCTGTCATGTTTCTTAGCAGTATTGTATAATAGAAATCACTTTCACAGAAGTCATGAGTAAAGTAATGGAAGAGCCGCATCTGCATTTCGATCTGCCCTTTGTTAGAGGCTCTTAAAATGTACTTTTATTTTTTTACCTAAACTGTATCTCTAATAATGCCCTGAGGTGATTCTGCTTTACCTGTGTGTAATGTTTGTGTAATGTTCATTATACAAATTTGTGTCGTCTTTCTTTCTCAATTTCAAAAATTTCAGTTGTGTTATTGAGTACATGGATTGTTTTATAAAGATATTACTTCTACATACAGTAGAAGTGGGTAATGTAAATTCACAAGGGAACAACTGTTTCGCCAGTTATGTGCTTCTGTGTCTTCTGAGGCAGTGTTGAAACTCAGAGCCGAATGGCGTATTCTTTCAAAACCACAAGCATCCCACCCCAAAGTAAAATATTGTATGGGGTTAGGAAGCTGCTCGTGCATTTTGCTGTCCTTTTGAATATAACAATTATTTTTTCTTTTTCATTTTGAAGTAAAGCTGGCTATTTTGAAAGACAAATCCCATACAATGCCATCAAAGCATTGTAACGCGGTGATATTCTATGAACTGCTAGGGCTTTGATGAAGAGGAGATTGAGCTCACCCTGGAGGTCGACTGGGGAGTAAAAACATGGAGGCAGAAATGAGGAAATGTGTGTGTGTCTTGAGTGTATTCTCCCTGCCGTGTAGTCTTGTCAAACTGGCGTCCTTTTAGTTTTGTGAACATTGTGTCCTCCTCTTGTTTCAGAGCTGCTGCAAATTGCTGGAATCAGTCCCCATGGCAATGCCCTTGGGGCCTCCATGCAGCAGCAGGTGAACCAGCAGACCCCACAGGAGAAGAGAGGAGGCGAGGTCCTGGATTCCAACCACAGCGACATTAAACTGGAGAAAAGCAACATTGTGCTGTTGGGCCCAACAGGATCAGGTGAGATGTAGCATGGTTTAAGTGGGGTATTCCCTCATTTGCTTTCCAGAGTGACCTTTTATGTTGATGCTTTTAAATTATTCCATTTGTCATCAACAGGGAAAACCCTTTTGGCTCAGACCCTCGCGAAATGCCTGGATGTCCCCTTTGCCATATGTGACTGCACCACTCTGACCCAGGCCGGATATGTGGGCGAGGACATCGAGTCTGTGATTGCCAAGCTGCTGCAGGATGCTAATTATTCAGTTGAGAAAGCACAGCAAGGTGGGTCTGGGGTTATTATATTTGTGTTCTCAGTAACACTGAAGTTGTATTGAAGTTATTATTATAGGGCGGCAGTGTAGCACAGTGGCTAAGGAACTGGGCTTGTAACCGAAAGGTCATAGGGTCGATTCCCAGGTAGGTCACTGCCGTTGTACCCTTGAGCAAGGTACTTAACCTGCGTTGCTTCAGTATACATCCTGCTGTATAAATGTATACAATGAGAAAATGTTATGTGAAAGTTGTGCAAGTCGCTCTGGAAAAGAGTGTTTGCTAAATGCCTGTAATGTAATGCAATTTATTCGAGATTTTATTACACATTGTAATTATAGTGTCACATTGTCCATTTATAATAATAAAGAGAATAAAGGAACATTGTTCAAAACATTATAATGATTAAGAGCAGTTAAAATATGTGGTATTTAATTATACTTTTCTTCCTTTGTAGGCATAGTCTTTTTGGATGAAGTTGATAAAATTGGAAGTGTCCCTGGAATTCATCAGTTGAGAGATGTTGGCGGGGAAGGTGTACAGCAAGTCAGTATATGAAATATCATACTTAACCATGTTGCAACTGAGGAGTGGATGACAAACATATTTTTGGAAGGGTTCCCAAGTGCCAGTCAGAAAAGGCACTTACCACAGGCACAGATTGGGCCTTGTACCCAATGTATGTGACAGTTCTGAGTCTGGACTATGTCATTGGTAGATTGGGAGTCTGTAGCAGTGGGGCATATTTTGGTTTCATTCTGCCAGGTGTAGGGTTAATTTACGTCAGTTAGGGTTGCTCGGGTTACCGCACCATTAGTTTCTTTGATAGATTTGCCTGGCACACACAGGTTAACACCTACCATCAGTAAGAGATGCTAGTGAACTAATATTACTGCAGGATGTTGAATTGTGAAATGATCGATTCTGTACAATCTTTTTCTTGGTGTCAGTGCTGATATTTTGTCTGCTTTGGTTGTCCTTTGTTAGGGTTTACTCAAACTTTTGGAAGGTACCATTGTCAATGTTCCTGAAAAGAATTCAAGAAAATTGAGAGGAGAGACAGTGCAAGTGGACACTACAAACATCCTGTTTGTTGCTTCTGGTGCCTTTAATGGACTTGACCGAATAATCAGCAGGAGAAAGAATGAAAAGGTGAGTTCCTGCCATCCAGCCACTGATTTTAAACAAGTCTGTTTTTAAATGTTGGATCCAGCATGAAGTGAAAAGGAATCTCAAGGTAAAATTGCCCAGCGTTCGTGGTAATAAGGCGTGGCTGTGCGCTGTTCCCCCTCCGGCTCTCGTGCGGATCAGTACCTGGGCTTCGGCACGCCGTCGAACCTGGGGAAGGGGCGGCGCGCGGCGGCCGCGGCTGACCTGGCCAACAGCAGCGGGGAGGTGGACACGGTGCAGGAGATGGAGGAGAAGGACCGGCTGCTTCGCCACGTGGAGGCCCGGGACCTCATCGAGTTCGGCATGATCCCTGAGTTTGTGGGACGCCTGCCCGTGGTGGTGCCGCTGCACAGCCTGGACGAGGAGACGCTGGTGCGCATCCTGATCGAGCCCCGAAACGCCGTGGTGCCCCAGTACCAGGCCCTCTTCAGCATGGACAAGGTGAGATTCGAGGCTCCACATTTTTATTGCCATATGTAGCTATGTACAATTGAATGCATATGTACAATTGAATGCTTGCTCCCCACTCCCATAGCTAAAAGCAAAAATAAACAAAAATACAAAAGGAAAAAAGTTTGATCCAAGTGAGCTAGTTCCTGTGGCAACCATACTGTACATGTCAAAGCCATAACACTACCTAGTATTCTTTGTCCACAACAGTGGTCTTCTGTGGTCTACCTGGTTGCTTGCTAACTGCTGAGCTGACCAGTGTGTTATTGCTTGTTAATAATGTACCAAACTGTTGATTTTGATACACCCAATGCTGGCCATGTCTGATCAATGTATTCAAATTTTTCAGCCTCAGGATGGCCTGCTTTACTGCCATTGACACTTCTTTGTTTATAATGTTGAGAGATACCAGCAACAGACTCTTGACCTTTTGCTAGCTTTCTTGTACAACACACAGCCGGACAAGAAACAGCTGAGCAGTCAATTGTCCAATTACTTTTGGTACTGTATAAAAAGGTCTGTAATTCCTACACAGATCTCCCGATTTTGGTGCAAATAACCTCAAACGAAAGCGGACAGTCTGCACTTTAACCTTATCTTCATTGTTCCATTTCATGTGCTGGAGGATGGGGCCAAAATAGCTAAAATTGCATCACTGTCCTAATACCTTAGCATGTACACACACACACACACACACACACACACACACACATATATTTAAATATACACTCACCAGCTACTTTATTAGGTACTTGCTAGTACCGGGTGTGGTCTTCTGCTGCTGTAGCCCATCTTCTTCAAGGTTCGACGTGTTGTGCGTTCAGAGATGCTCTTCTGCATACCTTGTTTGTAACGAGTGGTTATTTGAGTTACTGTTGCCTTTCTATCAGCTCGAACCAGTCTGGCCATTCTCCTCTGACCTCTGCCATCAACAAGGCATTTTCGCCGAGAGAACTGCCGCTCACTGGATATTTTCTCTTTCGGGCCATTCTCTGTAAAAGAGATGGTTGTGTGTGAAAATCCCAGCAGTTTATGAAATACTCAAACCAGCCCGTCTGGCACCAACAACCATGCCACGTTCAAAGTCACTTAAATGACCTTTCTTCCCCATTCTGATGCTTGGTTTGAACTTCAGCAGATCGTCTTGACCATGTCTACATGCCTTAATGCAATGAGTTGCTGCCGTAGGGTAAACAAATTAAAGTGCATGATGCTACAAGTGGTCATTATAGTACGATGTACTAGTGAAAGTGCATTGTGCAACGTACAAGTGGGTTATAAGTTATATAAGTTATGAGTTAAGGGTGAGGTGCAAGGGTCCTATACACAGTCCAGTGATTTAGAGTGTTTTTGTGAGCTCATTGTCTGTGTGCTGTACACTTCCTGGATGAAGGGGAAAATATGATTGTGGTATGGGCAGTGCAGATAGTGGTACACTGCCTGAGGGTAGTAACTATTCCTGCTAGGCAGGCACCTCTGGTCTCACACAAATCCACCGAGCAGGCACAGACCAGTCTGGCTGTTTATTTTTTAAAAGATCATTGCTATGGATTCATTTTAACAACTGTGTCTTTTTAAATCACTTCAGTGTGAACTGAATGTAACTCCAGATGCCTTGAGAGCCATTGCCAGACTGGCTTTGGAGAGGAAGACCGGTGCTCGTGGGCTAAGATCGATTATGGTAAGAGCATCATAACTTACAAACATTAAGTGTGTATCTTTAATATGTGTGGGTGTGTGTGCACACATACTCATAAATGTGTATAGGAAAGAAGCAAGGAAGGACACTATAGCGTTGTCGGGTGCAGCCCATGTACCTAATCATCCTGAAGAGTTGATTACCTGAAGAGTACCTGCAAACTGAAACTTCAACTGTTTCCAGGAACTCCTGGGCACAGATGGCATTGGTGTGTGTGTGTGTGTGCACTTCTGCTGAACATGCCACCTCACCACTGTTCCCTCCTGGTGTGCTGTTCTTTTTAACAGGAAAAGCTGCTGCTTGAACCCATGTTTGAAGTGCCACATTCTGACATTATGGCTGTGGAACTCAACAAAGAAGTTGTTCATGGAAAATCAGATCCCCGGTACATTAGGTAAGGCATTTTATACTTTTGCAATGTATGCACTGCAAGCCGATGTCTGTACAATCGTGTGTCGTTTCAACGGTTCTTGTTTTGTTTTCAGGGCACCTGCCAAAGAGTCTGCTGAGGAGGAATATGATTCTGGGATTGAAGAGGAGAGCTGGCCACGACAAGCAGATGCAGCCAACAACTGACATGCTTGTCGCTCATTTCAGGAATTTATTTAAATATAAACATGTAGAATCTTATCCCTTCAGAAAATACGCTGTGGATTTTTTGCAATCCGTCGACAGAAATGTAACAATGTGAGATCAGAAAGAACATACTATAACAGAGTAACAAGGTGATTATGTTTTTCTACAACAAAGGTTCAAACAGAGGACAAACAAAGTTAGGCTTGACCCTGTGAGACCCTGTTTCCATGTATTGGAACAGAATTCTTTTTAGTGTTTGGAGGTGCATTAACCGGGTGACCTACTCTATTCTGTCTTTTCCTGAAAGAGGGACTGTTAACATGTATATCTGTGTAAAGATCAATTAATTTTATTCTTAACAAATTAAGTAGGTAGCTCTATTTTGATTTTGAAGACTCCGTTGAAATGGTTTGGGAACCAAATGGATATAGATGGGATCATAACCTACACTTGAAAAAGTAGAACTAGACACATTCAAGTTTTTACCAATTTAGAAATTACATGTAATGGTCTTTTCATTGAAGTGTTCAAATCTGTACATCAATTTTTGTTTTCATTTTTTGATTTAAACTGGCTTATTGGTGTTAAGCAGTTCTACTGAAATGGAGTTTAAAAGGTCATGCACCTGACAGTAATTTGGAAGTTATGATTTTGTACACTAGCAAATTTCACAGAGCAAATGTTGAAAGCAACATTTTTAAACTGTAAAAAATTGACAGTTCTGCTGCTTAAAAGGGATTTCTCAAAGTTATTCACATATGCATAATTCCAGAGGAAGTACATGTATGCATGTCTGTTGACATTTTAAAGGAACTGGACTGGACAAACCAGCTTTTTAACACTTACACTGGGGGAGTTTGAAAGCTTTTTTTCTCTCCTCCATGTAGTCATGCAGTGTTATGTTTCTTATGGAACAGCCATTTTCTCCTAAGTGTTAAAGCCATTCTGTATCTTCAGGTTGAACCACACTTCAATCCTTAGCAAAGCCTCTACACGTTGGCTGAACACTATATTGTAACTGTACATTCACTTTCTGTTTCTTCTAAAGAAACAGTGCTTTTTTTTTTGGTTTGGAAATTGCTACCTATTCATTTCGATCCAATGCATACAGGTCAAAAAGCAAACTTATTTGCCCTAAAACATTTGTGAACCTCAAGGATTTCTAGATGTGATTGTTTAAAATATGAATAAAGTTGTACATCTCTGTATAAACTAGGCAGCTTGAATGTTTTCTTGATTCTCCTGGAGACATCCATTGTGTACAGCAACTGGACAATGGAAGAGAACAACAGATCACATCTTTGGATAGGTTAATTAAACAAATGACACAAAATAGTAAGACAATAAAAATAGGATTAAATAAGAAAAACAAAAACATTAATACAACCAAACAAATCTCAACAAAAGCACACCTTAAATAAAAAAGCATTTTAAAATTGTGATTTAGAAACCGGATCCGATGGGAATTACCTGATATTCTGTGGAATAGTTCCAGGCAAAAAAAATTAGCCGACCTCAGGTTTTTTAATGCAACTTTTGGGACAGAGTGTCTAGCCGTAGATTACCTTTAGGTCTCCTGTTGGTAATATATGAGCATGTCTTGTATTGAAGAGTCAGTTTATGTTCTGCTTAAAAGTAACAGGATTACAATTTTTAAATCAGTTCTAAAACTAACCTAAAATGTATCCTAAACTGGTGTCATTGATAGCATGTACAAACATAACCTTTTATATCAGAAACAGATAGGCCTAGTTCTTACATTTCAAAGCTGCAGAACGAATTTCTTGCCTTCATTTTGTGTGAATTTACATTTGTCAGGGTCCATTTTAATCCACTCCAATTTGTCAGGAATACTGCTGCAAAGTTCAACACTTTCACCACATTTTTTTTTTTTGTGTTTCCATTAGATGGGAAGTGGAGTTATGATCTTACATTACTAGAAACTAACTGGTTCGCATTTCCATACTCAAGTTCCTACGTGCTAGATCCTGTATTAACAAGACCAGGTTAAAACCTAGTATGTTGCGGGACCAAACCGGCCAACGTCACAGACATGTGCGGTGTAACTTCATCAGTCAGTCATCAGTCACAGACATTCGCGTTTGCAGGGCTGGCCCCGCTGATGCGGTCCAGCCAATAAAAAGGCCTCAAACACCTCATCCGCCTATCGCTTTCTACGGAAAATGTTGTCTGAATATGGTGCTCTAGGTAAGAGTGTCTGTTGAATGTAACGCAAAAATCATTTGCCTGTAGGAAATATGCAAACTGCGTTCCCGTGAGCAGAGGACTACGACCATTTATGAACATTGATATACACTACATTTTCAGAAATATGTGGACACCTGAACTTCACACCCATATGTACTTATTGACAATCTCATTCCAAAACCATGGGCATTAATGTGGACTTGGACCCACCTTTGCTGCTGTAACAGCCTACACACTGGAACATAGCTGTGGGTATTCGCTTCAATTCAGCCACAAGAGGATTAGTGAGGTTTGGCACTGATGTAGGGCATAAGCCCTGCTCTGGCTCGCAATCAGCATACCAAGTCATCCAAAAGGTGTTTGATGGGCTAAAGGTCAGGGCTCTGTGCAAGCCAGTCAAGTTCTTCCCCACCAAATTCGGTAGACCATTTCTTTATGGACCTTGCGTTGTGCACGGGGGCATTGTCACGCTGAAACAGGAACGGGCCTTCCACAAATTGTCGGCCATGGAAACCAATTTCATGAAGCTCTTGACAAACAGTTCTTGTGCTGACGTTGTTTCCAGAGATACAGTAGTTTGGAACTCTGTAGTGAGTGTTGCAACCAAAGACAGATGATTTTACACGCCACACTCTTCAGCACTTGGCAGTCCTGTTCTGTAAACTTATGCGGCCTACCACTTTGCAGCTAAACTGTTGTTGCTCCTATACGTTTGCACGTCACAATAACAGCACTTACTATTGATTGGGGCAGCTCTAGCAGAGCAGATATTTGACAAACTGACTTGTTGGAAAGGTGGCATCCTATGACAGTGCCACATTGAAAGTCACTGAACTCTTCAGGACGAACCATTTTTTACTGCCAATGTTCGTCAATGGAGATTGAATGGCTGCATGCTTGATTTTATGTACCTGTTAGCAATGGGTGTTTATGAAATAGCCGAAACCACTAAATAGAAGGGGTGTCCACATACTTTTGGAAATGTGGTATAAATTCTGCAAATCTGAATCACACGTTTAACTGATAAACATGACAGTTTCAACACAAAAAATCTGAATCCTTTAGAATCCCCAACCTGCTGTATAAAATTTGTCAAACTCCGCCATTCGTCAATTTATCCACGACCGCCGATAAAATGGGGGGTACTGTGCGCGCGCAATCACCGATCCGGATGTACAACGTCAGGACCTGGATGTAAAACACAGTTATTAGTTCCTGTTGGTCGTTCTGTTTTGTGAATAGATAGAAGTGTTTGTGGGCTCGCTAGTATGAAACACTGGCATGCCCAGCGATTTGGGCTTTATCTTTGAATTACAGACGTTTTTAATCTATCAGTTAATTGAATATCGGGTTTTGGAGGATTATGGAAAACACACCATTTCAGCGTTTTCCGGATGGACCGCAGCAGCCGTCAAATTCAGGTTTTTTAGACCCAAACTTCTGTGACACGAGAAGGGGAGCTTTCGCTCGACCACCTTTGCCTCAGCCATCGTACGACTCTCCGGGTGCATATCAGAGTACGTCTACTGCTCCTGGTGGATTTTGGTCTGATTCGAGTATTTACCAACAGCACGCTCAGCTAACTCCTGTTAATAGTCAAATGTTGAATTATGTTCAAACAGAATGGTCCACGGCACCTCCTGCTGTTGGTCATGGCAGGGATGGGTACAGACCTCCATTACCTCAACAATATATCTTTAATAGGGGACATCCGAACGCTATAGTCCCGGATTTTGACCCAACGAGACCGCCTCCACCACTGTACGAGTCACAACCCGGGCAGTTTCCCCGCAGGTTTGACGACCGTCCTGCCACCGATTCTTCCTCCAGACCTCCCTTAGACTACATGCAGCGCGAAGTGTCTGGTAAACAGTGGCAGCAGGGCTCTGATGTGCGACTACATAGTCAGTTGGGAGCTTCACATTTTAATACACATTTGGAAGAGCGCCAAGCTTATCCGAAATCTGGACCACCGATTCGGACAGAGTTCCAGAATGTAGGCAGTAATGAGTTGCATTATCAGAGACAAAATAATCAACCGCAAGTCAACCACAGCTCGACTGATCACCAGATGCACAACGCTCGCTGGCATCAACAGACTTACCAAGGCAGCCAGGACAGTGGTAATTCGAAGGAATTCCAACCTTCAATTTCAGATGCAGAAGCAAAACAGAGACTGATGGACAAGCAGTGGCTCGTAAATTTTTTGTTGAACAGAAAAACTGTAGAATTTACTTCCCCTAAGCAGACGCGTGATAGGCCATCCATCAGTCAAGTGAGGGAGACACTTTACAGCGCCGCTCGGTTAGTGTCTGAGCTATCAGTCGCATGTGAGAAATTGAAAGAGAATGTGGATAATGCAAATATTTGGACAGAATTATACCCCAAGGCAGTTGCCACGAAAAGCGCACTACTGGAGAAACTGAACCTTTTTAGTGATTCTGCTTATGTAGAAACCGTCAAGAAAAAATTGGCTCTCATAAGTAAGAAAAGACTCAGGATTCGGAGAAAAAAACGCGAGCTAATTCAGGAGGGAAAAGAAGAGGATGAAAGAGCTGCTGAAAGGGAAGCTGCCATTGACAAGTGGCGAATGAAACGCATCCGCGAAGTCGAAGAGAAGAAAAGGGTAAGAGGAACCACCCCGGGTTAGTCATTGTCGTCCAGGGGGCCAACTATGTATGTTTGCTGCTGTTGTTGTTTCTTGTTGTTGTGGGAATTTGCTATGTCTATACCCCTGTCTGGACGGAATTAGTTTCACTCGGGGAGGTCAGTTAATGCCAGTTTTTACCAGCAATTTTATTCACGTCTAGAGCGACTATGTCAAATTAAAGGAAAAGCCAATATAAAGTCGTAGTAAGGTGTTGCCAGAACAGCTTCAGTGCGCCTTGGCATAGATTCTGCAAGTCTCTGGAACTCTACTGGAGGGATGGAACACCATTCCTCAGAAAAGATATTCCCTCATTTGGTGTTTTGATGATGATGGTGGTTGAGAGCGCTGTGTAACACATTGGTCCAAAATCTCCCATAGGTGTCCAATTGGATTGAGATCAGGTGACTGCGAAGGCCATAGCATATGATTCACATAATTTTTATACTCATCAAACCATTCAGTGATCCCTCATACCCTGTGGATGGGGGCATTGTCATCTTTGAAGAGACCACTCCCATCATGATAGAATTGTTTCATTATAGGATGAAGGTGATCACTCAGAATAACTTTGCATTAATTTACAGTCCTCTCTAAGGGGACAAGTGGACCCAAACCATGCCAGGAAAATGCCACCCACAGCATGACAGAGCCATTGGACCCCCTCACTATAAGGGTCAAGCATTCAGGCCTGTACCGTTGTTTTGGTGTATGCCACACATGTACTCGCCCACTTGTCGAGAATATGGTGAAGGATGACTCATCTGACCAAATCACTTTTTTTCACATCTCTATAGACCAGTACCTATGATTTTTGCACCACTGAACTCTCAGATGTGCATTCGTCTTTGTAATGAAGGTTTTATGCACTGCAACCCCACTATAATATTCCCCACTATGTTCTTGCTGATGCAGTCTGGTCACGTCCTGCATTGACATTCTCAGCCACCTGAGAAAGAGTTGCTCTTATGTTTTTCATGCATATTTTAAATGTTAAAAAAACGTGTTTTCTTTTAATTGTATAAAGTTACATGTGTGTTGTTGGGTTTTTTTTTTTCATGCTAGGCAGGAATGTGTGTCAGACCATTGAAATCACTGACGTGCAGTGATTAAAAAAAAAAAAAAAAAAAAAAAACTTGTCCGGCAACACTAATCCCGTACTTTTGAACCTTTCATTTTCCATCTTCAGTGTCCCCACTGATTTCACTTGTCTGTCTATAATTTAATCATTCAAAAATGCGACCTCCCCCAACCAACGACCTGTATGTAGAAACATATTTTACAATTACTTACCAGTAGGGGGCAACCTGTCAACACAGTTACAGTTATTAAATTCTTTAGCATATTCATGTAAGATTGACTACTTTTGCTCCTAGAAACTGCATTGTTATAGGGCTACCATATGAATTTTATATGCACATATCGCTTGACTTCTTACCTTCTGGGATTTTCAATTTGTATCTTATGGATTTGGGAAATATAAAGTTTGTCCACTACCGTGGGTAGTGTCTGCTAAGGAAATATGCAATGCTATATTATTATTCAGTTAATTTATTTTATAACAGGAGCTGGAGCTGAAAATGGCTGCCGATAGTGTGCTTTCTGAGGTGAGGAAAAAACAGGCCGATGCCAAGAGAATGCTGGACATTCTACGCTCCTTGGAGAAACTACGAAAGCTGAGAAAGGAGGCAGCTGGTCGAAAAGGTAAAAACGGAGTCTTTCACTTTTCAGCGCATGTCACTCTAAATGGCATGTGCGAAATGTGTCCATGGGGCTACTGGGTGGCTCATCCTGTTAAGGACATTCTGTTCTAACATTGAATGCGGACAGTGTCACAGCCACGTAGGGTGGCACATGATTGACTCCGTGTCGATGAGTTCGTCTGCATGCATGTCTGTGCTCTCATGAATTGACATTGGAGATCGCAGTGAGTTTTGCAGCGGGAGCATGATTGCGCATTCCAAATTGGGGGGGGGGGGGGGGGGTTAATGCATTACATATGACTGTGGCCATTGAATAAGAAATGAATGCTGAGTTTGAATGCTGTCACATTTCTGACTAACAATGGTTATGACACATTTAAAACGAATAAAAAAAAAATAAAAATTGTAAATGGACTGCATTTAGGCTATATAACGCTTTTATCCAAAGCGCTTTACAATTGATGCCTCTCATTCGCCAGAGCAGTTGGGGGTTAGGTGCCTTGCTCAAGGACACTTCGACATGCCCAGGGCGGGGTTTGAACCAGCAACCCTCCGACTGCCAGACAATCGGTCTTACCTCCTGAGCTATGTCGCCCCAAAAAAAAATTTTGTTACATTAAACAATAACTCAAATGGCATTGGTGCAACTTGTCAGAAGTTTTTTTTTTTACTGCTGAAATGGATGATGTTTAAATTAAGCAATGGCGTGATGTTAGATCATATGGCAGACATAAGACACTGGATGTTCCGATTAGCTCAGCACATATGTAATCTGTGGAGATGGGTACAGCTCTTTGCCGTTTCCCATTACCTCAGCATTTCTCTAATCCCCGTACAATCTCAAGTGATGGATGCATTGCAGTCAACTGTATTATGTGTCAGCTGACACAAACAGCAGTCATTTAATAGTAAACAAATATTCCATTGGTAGTAGAATTGCAGCAGTATGCAAATGGTGGATGAAACTGCTCTTCAATGGATGCGAATATGAAAAATAAAATGTCTGATTTTTTAAATAAAAGTGTTTATTGTGTTAATCGGCAATGTTTACACCAAGTAACAAGGCAGAAAAGAACTCGCTCCTGTGTACGGTATGGAATATGGGATTTTCCTCTCATGGTAAGCCTCGTTGTATTGTTTTCTTTATAGGAATCTTCCCTGAGAAAGAGGCGGATGAGGTGTTTGAAGGCCATGTGGAACGGCTCAGAAAGCTGATACGGAAACGCACCACCGTGTACGACGCGGAGGAGAAGGCCCTCAGGGTCATGCTGGAGGGGGAACAAGAGGAGGAGCGCAAAAAGGAGCAGGAGAAACGGCAGAAGAAGGAAAGGGAGAAGTTCCTACAGAAAAAATGGGAGGTGGAGACCATGCTCTTTGGAGGTAGTTATACAGACATTTTGAGATGAAATATGTCTCTGAGGAGGAACATCCAGCTGAAGCACTGTGCCGTCACTGCCAATTGTGTGAACTCATTCCTGATCGTGCCAGGAATTGTGGCCGAGAGTTCATTATTCAAATCGCATCAAAGTAAAGTTACTTTTTCTTTTGTCAGTTCCTGTGGTAATGGGCCTATAAAACATTAGCAAAGTACATAAAATACTTAGCACAGGTAATATAATAACAGCAGTAATACCCAGAGGTATACACAACAAGATGAACAGCAGTCAGATTGGTCTAGGGCTGCAGCAGTGAATCTGACTAATCGATTACAAACAAATAATCTATTTTCCCAAAGCATCCGTCAATGAACGAGTGCTGCTAATCGCCACAGGGAATTGATTGGAATTGCATGGCTGTTGCGGAAAAATTACGTTTTCTGAAAATAACTCTTTGAATGTTTTGGAGGTGTGTGGGCATCTAACAGAATTTACTTCATAATGAAAAGCAATCAGTTTTTTGTGAGACTGAAACGTGTGACTGGTACATTGAGTTTTGTTCAGATTCTTGATTGTGTCAATAAATTGTTCAAGATTATGTCAAAAGACTGAATGTTTTTATAGACTATTTAATTACCCCAAAAAAGAAAATTGCTAGTGTAATTGATGATGAAATAATCAACCGCTGCAGCTCTAGATCAGGGGTCCTCAATCTTATACAGAAAAGGCCGGTGTGGGTGCAGGCTTTTGTTCCAACCAAGCAGCAACACACCTGATTATACTAATCAACCCTCTGGAATCTTTGCTAAGCACCTTAATTAGTAGAATCAGGTGTGTAACTGCCCAGTTGGAAAAAAAAAACCTGCACCCACACCAGCCCTTTCTGGATAAGATTGAGGAACCTTGCTCTAGATTGTCCCTCACACTACGGAGGGAGGAGCAAGGGTGGGTTTCAGTCAGCAGGAGATGCCCTGTCTCAGCACACAACAGTGACCCCTCTGGTCAGTGAGGTGCCTGCTGTCTGAATGCCC
Organism: Anguilla anguilla; assembly: GCF_013347855.1. Lineage (NCBI taxonomy): Eukaryota > Metazoa > Chordata > Actinopteri > Anguilliformes > Anguillidae > Anguilla > Anguilla anguilla. Next base: position 48,444,334 of record NC_049205.1, read on the forward strand.
CTGTCAGTTCTGCAGTCCCCTGCTTTGCAGTTGGCTGCAGACATTTTGGATGGTGCATGTACTACTGTGCTGCCCCTGCCCATGTATTAATGGAGGGTATTACAGAGATGGATGGACAATTATGAATGGATATTCCAATTTCAGGAAAAAAAGAGAAATGGGGATAACACTTTATTTTCTTAAGGGGATAGAAGAGCCAATATGTAAGATAGATAGATAAGATAGATATACTTTATTGAACCCCGTGGGGTAATTTGTCCTCTGCATTTTGACCCATCCTAGTTACTTTGGAGCAGTGGGCAGCCACAGTGCAGTGCCTGGGGACCAACTCCAGTTCTGAGGCCAGTGCCTTGGTCAAGGGCAACTGCAGGAGTGCGCCTAACATGCATGTCTTTGAGCGTGAGAAGAAACCGGAGTACCCGGAGTAAACCCACGCGAACACGGGGAGAACATGCAAACTCCGTACAGAAAAGCCCCAAGCCAAGATTCGAACCCACAACCTTCTTGCTGTGAGGCGACAGTATGTCCGCCCAATGTGTAAATGTGGAGAAATGGTGATAATTCCATTGGCGCTCAAAATCCCAACATTCCTCTCCTCTATTTTTCAGCGGAAATGCACCCAGATCACCCTCTCCAGCCCTTCAAACAGTGCTACACACAGGCAGAGCATTCTTTACATGCCCTGATTCAGATAAGGTAAGGATGTGTTTCTGCAAGCCTTTCTGTGGGTGGTCACATTTTATTTGTCCAATGTTTTTTTTTTATTTATTTTTTTTTTATTTAATTTTTTAATTGTTGTTCAGTTATGTAATTTCTGTCCTTGAAGAGTTTTTCAGTTGGTTCTCACCATTGGGCACATGATACAATTCTGTATGATTTATTCTGTTATTTAACTGTTGAAGACAGAATTTAATATTAATATTGGTGATGTTTTTGTAGGTGGAATTGAAAATTTAAAAGTGTATATTTTTGTTCACCCTCAGGAGAGAGTGGGATGCCTACCTGGTGCCTGCAGATCACCCTGACGGGAGCTTCATTCCTCAGGGCTGGGTCCTTCCTGAGCCCCCCTCAGATGAGACTTGGGCCTCGGCCCTGGAAAAGTAGCGGTCCCTTACATACAGGCTGCTGGACACACCCACACACATTCACTCTATTGCACAAGCTGTAGGGCTGTTATCAATGTGTTTCTGAAATCAACAAAATTTACCATCCTCAACCAAATACCTTGAGAACTTTGAGAATTGTGGGTAAATGATATGTAATGCCTCTTGGTGGAACAGTGTTCTGGATTGAGGGCATGGGTCAGTGTCCCAGTTTCCCCCCAGGAAACCACATTGGTGAGAGAGCCTTGATTTTCTCCAGGGATATGGGCTATCTGTTTCATCAAGTTTGTTTTCATTCCAAAAGCAATGAGACAGATTTCCTTCCACGTGTGATTTCATGAATAAAATATTTTTAGAAGAAATGTTATCTGTGATTCGACCCTTTTTTAATGAATGAATAAGAAATAAGAAATCCATTTTCAAACATGGGACTGCCTTGTTTTGTTATAGATCCAATCAAAAGGGTTCACCTCTCTCCATGCATTGTCTCCAGTAAACAGATGGGCTGACTGGGGTTATGTCAGTGGATTAAAGGTTCAGAGGGAATTAGCGAATGTAATTCCTGAATTCAGGAGTGCTACCTATTCTGAACAACCAATGAACTTCCTCCACATCAACTTACACCACATTAGACCTGGGCAGAATACACGCATTCATTAAATACAGGGTAAACAGATTTCCTGTTTCCATGGCAGCTCTGGGCAGGAGTATGCTTATGGAAAGTCTCCATATTTAGCCCACAAGGTATTGGCTGTGATCATCATATTGCATCATTGAAGGTCTGTGGGAACACAATCATCAAGGAGACACCTGCTCTGGACAGCTTCTCTAAAGTGGTGAGTTGATGAAATATTCAATAGACTTGTCAATTAAAATACATATTTGTAAATTAAAATACGTTGATCTGACTCTATAAATTGCAAAATACTATCAAATAGAATGCCCCATCTGGTTGCATTCAAGAGTTAGACTGATATATTAAATATTTTACTTTTGCTGAAGGGGTGGGATGTGATGTCCAGTTAGAAAGTTTAGTCATCCGTAAGTTTAAAAAGGCATTTCTGCTTCTCGTGTGTTCAACTTTTAATAGGTATTAAATAGAATGTGCAGGTTGGCTTTTTCCCCTAAGGAAAAGCATCAAAAAGTACAGAATTTCATTCAGATTTGATATCAATCAAAATTGGCTCCATTACTTGCAAATTCTTTAAGAAACATGACTGAAGGTTGCTTTTTGAACTTTCCCAATTTGTCTTTTGCTGAATGATGTAGAATCTTTATTAAGGTAACTGCAGAATGTTTAAATAAGCGCCACAGCATTCCTGACTGAAAACTATTCCTCACACCCCTTGTCTAATCTTTAAACCAAAAAATGCATTGCATCAACTGAGAGTAATGCAGCGAAAATTTATAAGTACACTTGTACTATGAAGTATTGCTGTGAAATAATGAACATTTACTGAATGGTTTCATGTATGCCACAGACAGTTGGAGTCTTGATCTTAATTAATGTATGATTTGAGAGGACTTTCAGGAGTGGAATGTTATTAGATTTGCTGAAAGATTATAGAATGTCAAACTAACGGCTCGATTTTAGTTCTCATGAAAATTTCACAACTTTGTGTAAGGAAACAATTGATTATATGCTTCAATAGAGTATTTTCAGATTGAAACTCTAGTGGTAGAGACTCAATATCAGTAGACCTGCAATCAGCCTTCACAGGTTTTATCTGGTGTAATGTTTTTTCTGTTGATGGCACGTGCTTGGGGGTCCAAGCATGTGTTGGGTGCCTTGCAACCAATCACTGCATAGCATTAGGTGGTGGCAGAGGGCTGGCCATTTAGAAGACCGCTCTAATCCATAATCCATTTAGAGGCATCAAACATTGTGTAATAAGGTAAGCAAATATAGCAAGGAAAGGCAGCCAGTTTGCTTCTCTTAGGTGAATCAAGAATAGAGTCAGACAGTTTTTCCTCGTAAGCTTGAACATCCTAAGCAGAAAAACACAAGGTGTGGTTCTGTGGGAAGAGCTACCCAGCTAGCTTTCCATCTTTTCCATTTGACGTCACGTGTGAATGTGGATGTTTTCTCCCAGGGATAAAAATGAACTGCCTCGATGAAGTTTCCTTCAAGGTCCCCATGGGGTCTCTGGAGGGGACTCTGGAGGAGGTGGAGCTTGTCACTGCGCCAGAGCTCTGCTTACCCGACTACCTTCAGATACTGCGGGAGACGAAGGTCTGAACCCTCTCTCTCTCTCTCTCTCTCTCTCTCTCTCTCTCTCTCTCTCTCTCTCTCTCTCTCTCTCTCTCTCTCTCTCTCTCTCTCTCTCTCTCTCTCTCTCTCTCTCTCTCTCTCTCTCTCTCTCTCTCTCTCTCTCTCTCTCTCTCTCTCTCTCTCACACACACATGCACAGTGCTCTGTGTTTGTTCAGTTTGGTTGAGATGACAGGACTTGAGCTACAACATTATTGTAGCCTTGGCAGTGGCATTGAATCTTGTGCCGTTCTTCTGGGATTATATCACTGGCAAGCCTTATGTTAGTGTTACGTGCTTCAGGAAATCTCCCAGGGTCTCACTCTCTTTCTTTTGTAATGATAGCCAAACAACCAAGTACTTATCTTCCAGTGTCTGAAGAATTGGGTTGTAGATATTTAATATGAATTCAGTGCATCAAACCACCCTCTTAAAATCACATTGTAATTACTTTGGTACAAGGTTGGGCAGTTGCTGGAACTGTTGCTTGGGTGATATCTTTAAACATGTTATAACAGTCGTGCTTTTTCTAGATCACTGAGTCCTGAGCAATACTCGGGCACTGCCCTCTCCTTAAATAGTCTGCAGCTGGAGGTTCTGTGCTGATGTTAGATAGCATTGCAGATCTGTTTCAACTGGATTGCAAAGCCAGTCCACCTCTTTTAATTTTTGTTTGTTGATAAGAGCAAACAAAGTTCTGTAACATTTCCCATCAATTCATCATTAATTTCACTTTGGATCCATTGTTATAATTTATGATGACTTCAGTGCTCCTAAAGGCCTTATTTGGAAATATGTTGAGATTCTATTACAGGTTTTTGCTCTTCTGGTTTGAGCTAAACGATTAGAACTCTACCAGTTCTCTACCAGTCCAAAAATAATAAACTGTTTGCCCCCACTGCTTTTTTGCATGCTTTAAGGGAAATGTAAGGAGTGAAAATGTTCAGATTATAAGAACAGTTTAAAAGCCAGATTTGTGCACCTTGAGGGTTTTGTTGCTCACTCAATTTTTCTCCAAGGAGAAAAGAACAAATGTGCAAACTTTACAGCAATGATTCTGGCAGGACATAGCAAAAGTCCAGAGCCCATTATTACAGCTGACAGAACATCACACAGGGCCTTATTGTTTGTGAGAAGGTTCCAAATAGCTCGGTGATAGATCTTGTTCAAGAGCTATTCTTTTGTGCCTAATGATTTTTGAACCTTTCATTAAAAAAATTCTTAATGCAAGGCTTGCCAACAATAGACCTGTAGTGCAACAGGGTTTTCTAGTTTATGTTTCCACCTTAAAATCAGCAAACGGTTCAGATCAAAGAAACTATGTGAGGTGAATTCATTGTAATCAACTGTTTTATCTGTTCAGTTAAGCACTGAATTGCAATGAGAACGAGCATAATGATGAAAACCAGCAGACTGTTGCATCCGAGACAAGGTTCTCCAGGTCTAATGCATTGACCACCATGGAGCTACCACTGCCGTCCACCTTCGTGACTTTTCTCTTTTGTGTTTGGCAGTATGAGTTCAGCATTGAGAAATGGGTGCTGAGAGGACTACAGAGGAGTTACCCCAGCGCTCCACAAATGCCACTGCCTCACTCCCGCTCTGAAGTGGTGGCGTCCTGTCCCCCATACTGGCTGATGTTCAGCAGTCCCCAGGAGAGCCGGCTGGCCAGACGCAGGAGCAGCGACCTCTGGGAGCCCACGCTCCGCCAGAGGAGCCGCAGCCTCAACGCCGCAGACCTGCGCTACATGCACCCCAGGGTCAAGTTCCTCATTTCAGACTCGGAAGGGGACGAAGGCTACTCCGAGGATGACGAGGGCTCGTCCACCGAGGAGGACAAATCGACCATCCATGAAGACGCAGAGCGGCCGCCCAGCTCTGCACTCAGACGCCAGTTCCACGGCCTCAAAGACCTGGGGCCTTCCTCTCGAAACCTGAACCCTCCATCCCTGCGAAACGTGGCCCACCTGAGGAAAAGCTCCTCTTCCTCCCTCCACGAATTCCGCAAAAACTCACTGGAAAGGCCCAGGACGAGCAGCCCCCAGCGCCAAGGCCAGAGGCGCCCGACAAGGAGGCTGCATTCGCTGTCCCGCTCAAGCCGCCAGCACTCCCTCAGCCCCCAGCCGCCATCTTCATCCCCCCCCTGCCACTTACAGCCCAGGCCTGCCACCGCCGGACACATCCCCTCCATCAAGAGCCACAAGCCCACCACACCGGTAAGAGTGCCACACCCAGAAACATCCTGAACACATTGTAGAATAACAAATACAGGTCAAGGTGCAAACATTTAGCGAAATTGTGCACAGACAGAGATTTCCAGTGCATCATAGATATGCCATAGCATAGTTATTTTCTAATATTTTCAAGAAAATCCTGCATAGTATGCCTTTATTATTTCTCCTCTGGTAGAAGTCAGAGGAGGATAATTTACAATGCTGATATTAAAATGGCACAAAAATCCATAAGGTCCTGCATGTATATGTATCTGAAACTGTGAGTAGTAATGTTTTTCTCAAAAATATATTTGATTAAGAATATCACCATAGAGGTGTTTATTTGCAAACTCTGATTTCTATCATTCCACAAATTTTTATTAAATATTGTGAATGTCGGAAAAGGCTGTGATAAAGATATTCCCAATGTACAGTTGACAGCAAGTCAGCCTAATTAACTTTCCAGGGTGTGTTTAATCCATTGCTGAACACAGACATTTGTCCAGCCATGTGTGACCTTACTATAAGCAGCTATGACTTACCAAAGCTTAAAAAAGACAGGAGGCATTTAAATCAGTGGACAAAGCACTGTTACTATTCTAATGCCTCATGGAACTCTCACAGCCTTTTTATGTCTGAGTGTTCAGACTGAACCGTACCCCAGATTGCTGGCATACTGCTTCTGGGAGAATATCAGTCTTCTTTTAATTCACAAAGGAAACCAGTTATAACTAGTTGAAGATGTTGGTTAGGAGAGATAATGACTGTGTAAGCTATGTTCACTTTTTCATGCCACATTTCTCAAATGTTTCTAAAGATGTACCCTCTAAGAATAGCTAGTGTAAAGTCTTTTCCTGGAATACTCCCAAGTTGTTACAAGTTCGTTGGGATTAGTGGGTAATACTGCCCCGCAAATGTGTATCTCAGCGGAATAGCATGTCAAGGTTATATGCTTGATGGTGTCGCATAGCAAATATAACTGAGCATTGTTTGCTGGCTTTAAAGCAATAAATTCTGCTGCCAGTTACTCAATGAGGAAGCCAGATTGGGGATATAGGGACATAGGGACTCTAACATAGGGACTCTAAGGCCTGGTCACATAAGGCGCACTCAGTGTAGTTTAGTTGTAGTTCAGTCCCCTCTCATTCATGGGGTTGTGACCCTGTGCTGTGGGCTCTCTGCAGTCTCTTAGCCCATACTCCTGCCTGCCACCCCCTCCCTCGGCGCCTCATCCCCTTGGCTCCCACACATCCGCCCCGGACTCCTCGGTGGAGCTGCTGTCGGCCCTGAGCCAAGAGGAGCAGGAGCTGCTGGAAGCCGTTACGAAGAAGGGCTACCCGCTGCGCACCGCCATCATCGCCCTGCAGAAGACCGGCCGGCAGAGCCCAGAGCAGGTCTGACCACGTAACCGAAAACTGGAGGCTCTCTCAAGGGTTTCAGCTGCAGGTTCTTCTTGACTAGTTTGCAAATACAGTGCACTCGTCAGTGAAAGCAGTATTGTCTTCGCCTGCAAGCTCCCTGAGAGATGTGTCATTTTATGCAAGTGCTGACGTCGAATAAAAATGTCTTCCTCAAACTGTATTTACAATGCATGAAATGACAGAGAAACTGTCTCCCCTGGAAAACTTCATTCTTAATATTACTTAATACTTACTGTTTTTGGAAAGATCTTTTAAGCCATTAGTGCATATACATATGAAATGTAATGTTACATATCTGTTGCCAAATATTGCTCAAAAGCCCCCTCCCCAGCACTAACCTTACTATTAAACATTCTATTAATTCTCATTTTACTGAGAGAACATCTGGTTTTATCTCCCAAAAGATGTTGGTTGCCTGTGAAATTGAAACCATGGTAATAAAAAATAGATACCAAAAAATAGACACTAAAGTTTCCACAATCTGGAATTTATTATATTATTCTTAGTGTCTCACAGCAGTTCCCAGGAGTACAAGTGAGTCACTAGGCAGTCTGCATAGCCTGCGGGGAGGAGCTGTGGTTGTACTGCGGGGTCATGTGGTTAAACCTAGTTAACCCTAGCTGTGAGCTGTACTCAGGAAGACCAGTGGTGGAGGCACATACAGGCCTCTGCTGGACTCTCGGCCTGCTGTCTATTGTTTAGAAGGCTTCTCTCATCAATCCATAAAATTTTTATCTAATTAGAGAGCCTGCACAAAAGTTATGAGTCAAAGCCAATTGCTGTTTTGTCTTCTGAATTTGTATGTACAATTATAACATGATCAGGAGGGAAAGGAACATTTTTTCCTGCATTACATTTGAGAAGTAAACCATTTACCATTGTTTGAATATTTAACATAAGTTTTCATGACCCTAGCCTGTGTGATGGCACATTTTCAGTGCCACGTACTGGTAGGTGGTCTGTGTCTGAGAACCTTTAAGGCTTTGCTTGCACTTGGCTGTAAAATGCTGAAGAGAGAAAGCAGCTGGCATGGATGCTCAGGGCTTCACTAACAAGGCTGAGCCCCCTGACCTGGTTAATTAGTGCCCCAATCGGCAAAGACTGACATCCCACAGCTCTCACACATATTCTGTTTCACTCAGTCAGTGGCAGGATGAAAATAAGACATGGCTTTACTTTTAATTTTTCTTAACCACTCTGATATGTGAAATCAGTTTTTTTTCACCTGTAGCAATGAGATCTGCTATGAATCCTCGATAGTGAGCAAGGGACTCTGAATCCATAAATGGAGGGGAGGGCGGGGCTCTTAATGTCATTGGTGGAATTTCTCACAGTGGTGTGGAATTGGCCATGGGTTCTCCCGTCTTCATTGGTTTTGATGCTTCTTTTCATCTCTGCTGTCCACAGATCCTGAGCTACCTGGTGACGTGCGATCGGCTGTGTAAGCTCGGCTATGATTCAGTCCAAGTGGAGGAGGCGTTGGAGATGTTCCACAATTGCGAGACCAAGGTGAGTGTCCTGTGAAGTCACAGTGCAGAGCTATTTCAATGACCATAAGAAATAATGACGATGATACAAAGAAAACAAAATGCCTTTTTACATGTATGTTTGCACTCTATGGTCTGCAACTAGTGTGCTATATCCCAGCATGGCCCTGCCCCTATCTCCTAAGCTGAATTTGCATGATTAAATTTTATTCGATATTGTCTCATTAGCAATTTCAATGATTGACAGTTTCTTAATCTTAATGTTTAATAATTCAGGCCTTTGTTTTTGTGGGACTGCACGCAGTACGACTTGCATATTGTCATCTTTAACATCCTTCAAAGGATGTGGCTTTGTAAACACTGAAAAATAGGCAATTGAATAACCCTTAAATCATTAAATCCTTTTAGAGCAAGTTTAACTGAGTTCCCCCCCCCCCCCCGACTTTTTTTTCTAGGCTGCAGAATTCTTGCACCTTTTGGCTCAGTTTAATGAGATGGGCTTCCAGCAGAATGCCATCAAAGAGGTGCTGCTGGTGCATGAGAACCACTGTGAGAGAGCCCTGGAGGAGCTGATGACACGTGTGGCATCCTGAGACAGGAAGTCCAGTCTGTCTCACGATGAGTGTGGATTGGTCACCCCCTCTGGGCAATGGATTAAGCTGATTTGTGCATTATACATTGCACATGTTAAAGATGTCACATCTATTAAACAATAAATGTATCTGTGAACAATTATGATGGACAGGTGCTTTATAAGAAAAGCTTAAGCATCAGCTCATTGGCATATTGGTTTTTCATGAAAAAAATGGCTGTCTAAAGATTTGTCTTGAGAAATGTACTATTATTATTATTGTTGTTGTTGTTGTTGTTACTACTACTATGACTAATAATAATAATAATTGTATGTACGTTTTATATTTATTTGTTCACTTTGCACTTTGAATAACAGATATCTATTGTAACAACACAGAAGTCCAAGGAATGTTTTTTCCTGTAGCGTTACCCATAAGGGGCATGCAGGCCATATGTGTGCTGAGTTTACAATGTGACTTTTTAAATGTACCAACAGTTGTGTATGAACATAGCACAGCTGAGAAACTGAGAGAGGTGGTGGTAAGAGTATATAGTGTCGGTTAATATAATTAATCTCTCTGCATTGCTCCTTGTGCCCACACCAACCAATGAGGTGCAAAGTGTAATGCTAAAAGTGTTAATCATCCACCTGAAATTTGACCCCATGTAGAGGCAGGCCTGTTATATATTCCGATGATCCCAATGCTCATCTTCTACGACACCATGCCTGGAATTAATAATAGCTCAAATAATAGCTGCCAGCTGGTCTTTTTCTCATGAGTATTTGGTGTAGATGATGCTCTAAATATTATTTCTGGGTAGGCTATATAAAATGTCTTGATTTTACAATGTATTTGCTAAATTAATGCAACTATATTATATTTATACTGCATATTTTCAAATTACTGATTATTTCAAAACATTGTATGTGATCTTGTATTTCAAACGGGATCACAACTCTTTTTATATTCAATTTTACATTGGTATATATACAATAATTAAGTTGCATTAAGAAAATTTGAATGTAGAGGTTGTAAAAATGTCACAAAAAGAAATCAAAAAATATTAAAAATAATTTTCAGAAATTCTGATTCTGAATCACTGTATTTTGTTTTACTTACATTTTTCTACTCAGATTTGCAGCATGTGAAACCCAATATGAATCTGTTGATAAGACTATGGGTTTCCTTCCAGACATTTGCTGTCATTACTGGAAATGTGAGCGTGCACTGGGAAACAAAACAATCAAGTTCTGTGAGTTTATTATCAAAACTACAAAAGATATCAGCAGTGGGCTGACAAGGTGTGTATTAAAGATTTGTATCTTCTGTTGATTGACTAGGTATGCATAAAAGGGTATGTTGAGCTAAAATGGCTTTTCTTTTATGACCTCATTATGACTAAATACAGACCAAAAAAGAGCAGGCACTTCACTCCTTAGAAGCATGGATTTTTAATAAGTGTAGTTATAATTGTAGTTATCAAGTGAGTGGGAAAAATCTGTATTGTATTTATTTCATTTTTTTGAACTTGTCACATATTATGCGCAGTGTTAAGAAAAATGGAGCTTTAATATTGCATAGGAATGTTTTAATTTTCAATGCGGCTGGTTAAAAAACAAGTGTGTTAAAACCCTTCACAATTTCACACCTCCAGAACACTGCACATTAAATCTTGACTACTGGCAAGTCATCTGGCTCTGAAAAGAATAATAACACTAGGTATCAGAGCCCTTCATTTTATTTATTTATTTATTTATTTATTTATTTTTCTTGGAACAAGGCTGCACGGATGTAATTTCTTTGATGACAATAAAAAAATGTCCACTGCATACATTTTCTTGCACAATCTACCAGTTTTATCTAACAACAGTGGAAAAAACATTAGTGTTTATTTAGCATACCCTTGAACTCCCAGGGGACAGTTCCCTGAAAGCAAGATGTAATCTAAAATTCCTGTCATTAATGGCTCATGGGTATGGTAGTTTTTAGGAAAAAGGCCTTGTATGGATTCATTCTAAAGTGTTCTGGGAAGTGATTGCAGTGCTATCCGAATATGAATAAAGTAAATAAGCGGAAACATGAGTGTTCTCAAGCAGTCTGATACAGATGTAATGTTATTGTGGGACCTCACTCATTTAAAGGGGCAAAACTTGAGGACTTTGAATTTGTTGCAGGATTCAAGTCTCAGCTTTGGCTCTGTCACTAATTTATGACCAGCAATTTTCAGTGGCGTGACACAAACAATCAAAGCTCATCTGATGCAAAGGATCTAGACAGCAATTTTTTTTTTCCTTTTGTTTAATACTTATACCATCTTATAAAGTCATGATATCAATTATTTCCAATATCAATCAGTACATTGTGAAGGGGGTGATTTTTGGTGATACACATTGTTCTCTAAATTCTGCTCATACCCATTCAGGACTCCTTGACCCCGTGGCAGTTTGCCCATCTTCGGCAGCCTCAGTAAAAATGTCCACATGGAGCCAATTCTGGGAAAGCCATTCATCTCTTTCTTTGGTTTCCATTTTTTCTTGTCCTCAATTGTAAACTCCAGCGTCATCTTGCGTTTAACGGTGAACACAGAGTCGCCTCTCACGACAGCAGTAAAGAGAGCACCTTCGCTGTTTTCATACAGGCCGGGCATGGCTGTCCACTGCCCCGTGGTGAGGTTGTAGCAGTCCATCATGCATCTCAGGAAGTCGTCGCAGGGTCCGTTTCGCATCACGTATAGGTTGTCCCTATGTGCCACCATGCAGTGACCGTAGCTGTGCTGGCGTATCAATGCCGTGATGTGCACCCATCTGTCTTCAGGAGGAACATACTCGTAGATATCCGTGGTGTCCATTGGCCTCCACAGACACACAAATATCCTGCTCATGGCCTTGGTGCATGCCGCACCGGCCACTGGCCGAGGTAGTTGAGACACTAAGGACCAGGTGCAAGTCGAGAGTTTGTACCTTTCCACCGATGACATGGTGGTTCTCTCGTATTCTCCACCAATGGCATAAAGGTAATCCTCATGTCCCACCAATGTAAAGTTATATCGTAGCTGCTGGGGGCTCACAAAAGTGCTCCAGGTGTCAATCACAGGGTCGTAGCAGAAGCAGGGTTCCACCACTTGATTGGTCACATCACGCACACCTCCAACAATGTATAATTTGTTGTTAAGGACCGTCACCCCAGCCATGGTCGTGCTAGCATCAACTGGTAAATCAGTCAAAACTTTCCACTCCTTCTCATCTTCATCCAAGTAACAAACCGTCCTTTGGAAGTCTTGTAACAATTTGATAGTTGGAGAGTGTGTTCCAACTGTCACATACGTACTGGGGACCAGAGATTCCACATACTGTAATAGTTCATCAGGCAAACATCTTGCATCTTCTTCCAGATCACGGTACATGTCTCGGATGAACAGAGCAGCACTGTGGTAAAGCTCCCACAGGCCATAGGTGGCCGCTGTGTGGTACATGAGCAAGCAGTTATCAGAATGAATTATATTTATAAGATGCTTTGTAAGAGCATCCACCTGAAGAAATGCAGCGCATTCTATGGCCTCAATGATCTCTTCATCATTCAGAATGGGTCGCTCACCATTGAGGACGCTGAGGGTGACCAGGAACCCACGGGCACGCAGTCCCTTTACATGAATTTCCTCCTGTTGGCATTCTCTCATTCCCGATTGGAAAAGAGCTCGGAAGTACTCACAGTTCCTTGTCAGCAGAGCCCTGTCGACCGAGAAAACACTCTCCCCCACTCTCACTTTCTGGTTTGCCATCTCTGGATCCAGCCCTGGTTTGCGATCAAGCTCCTCCGATTCGCCCTCCGAACACCTGCTCTGCCCCATCAAGCATTATTTTTTCATCTCAATTATTGGAAAGTAAAATGACATACCATAAGAATTTATCAGAGTACGAAACCAGGAGATAAAATCAGTTTACATTGTGCTCTTTCGGTCCGATAACTGAGAAACCTGAGAAACTGTCTGCTCTGACTAATGCAGATTGACTCCACTGGGCATCTACTGTTTGCGTTGCTGTTCGCAGCTATAAGAATAGCACTGGCTATAGATAGCAGCAGGGCTTGTGACAGAACTCCAATACACTATGACTAGCTGACAGAGTGGGCTGATGAGAGGTCAAATAGACCCCTGTTACAATGCCAAACAATAATTATGATGATTTGCAGCCATTTATTCCTGGCTACAGCCAGATGTCAATTCTGCAGAACAGAGTTCAATGACCAAGAGTAGATGACAAATTTAATTTGAATGTTCTTGTAAGACAGTTTAGTTTGTGCAGCTGTATAGTTCTGAAATCCAATCTCTGACAGAATAGTGTAGGTTTAAATAATCTGTGCCACGGCTGGGCCACACATTTCATGTTTTTTTATTTATTTTTATGTTGGAGCCCTTTGGTCCCACAACAGCATTCTTGTTTACCCTTGTTGTCACCTGAGACCATTCCATAAAACAACAAACCTAAGACTGCAGGGAGACTTCTACTCTGTTGTTTTACTTTCCCAGTTTACAATCACAATCAACTTATTCACAACCAGCTCCTGGATAATGATCTCTACACATTCTGATTCACTTCCTCTGGATACATGCATCCATGGCCAGTATCTCACTTTATACTTGGACTTATATTTATCTGCAATTAAACTGGCCTTACAAGAGATGTTCTCCAGTCAACCCAGTGAGTAGTCTGCTGCATAAATATACACTTGTGTGACTTGACTCCACCAGGCACAATGAGAACATGCAACTGCAACTTCAGTACAATCCCAATAACTCACATGTAACATGAGAACCACCCCCTGGAACATTCAATTGTATTTGCAAGCAACCTCATCTGTCTATTCAGGAGACAAGCTAACATGCTTTCCCTCAAATAAAAGATAATGTCAGCTGCTGCTTCTTTTCATTCTGCAATCCACAAGTTCATGGTCATTCCAATGACTAAATCCCTCCCAGAATAAATGACACTATGGCTAATTACGCTCTGCCCTGCAAGGTTAAACTCCCCTTTGCGGTATAACAGCCCATCAAAATGACTTAACTCAGTGTTTTAGCTTATGAGCAAGTCTTCATACTTTCTATAAAAAGGAGGGAGTTGGTTAGACCAGCCTTTTGTCTCCACTGACAGAAATAATCTGACTGAAGCCTTATTCGCTCTAGTGATCCTTAAGCACCGAACACACTACTAGCTGACTGATTTGCAGGGATAGCACTATTGCATTCTCTATCCCATGCTCTCATGAGATGCCCATAAACCCTAGAGTAAGACTGCAGTATTCTGGGCTTCCTTAATGTATACACACCCACACCAAGGACACTTTTTGTTTGTCTGGTTCTGCTTGCAGCTATATGCTTGGGTGATGTCACTGGAACTGAAATATTCAGTGCCCTGACTCCTCATCTTTTTATTCATGGGTCAGCATGCCTTTGCATGATGTGTTTCAGCTTTAACGTAATGCTTTGACTCCTCCTTCAGACTCCTGTATATGTACCCTTATGTAAAAATAAAAAAATAAATGTGAAAATGTGAAGTTCACATGTGAATTCAATATTTTCACGTGTGAATTAAAATATTCACATGTGAAAAGAAAATACCACATGTGAAATGGACATTTTCACATGTCAAAATAGGTCACATCTCTTGCATCTTCACATTGTCACATGTCACTGACTTACTGATGACCTATGCTTACTGATTTTGGCTCACATTTTAAGTGGGATTATTTTTATAGTTCACATGTTGGGTGTTCACATGTGATTTTTGAACAAGTCATATTTTTAAGGGTACTTATACATGTATAATCTGGAATGAAGACTTATTGTGCTCATGCATGGGACCCTAAAACACCCCTTTCCTCATCTGTAAAATACATGTATTCTTTAAACTGTAACACAAACAATATGCAAACTACAAAGCAGATATTCGACATGTGGAGATATATTTACACATATATTTTCACATATTCTATATTCTGAATAGGGTGGTTATACATTGTCTGTGTTTACTGAGACAGGCCATGCCGTATATTTCTGCATTGTTAATTTAGAAAGAACTGCGCAGTTTCCCTACAAGGAATTTGGCAGTCAATCAAATACGTATGCACATTCCTCTGTAAATCTTAGCCTTTTTATTCCTTCATTCGGCGCCAGCTTTGACTAGTCATGCTGCGGAGGAATATGGCTTCTGAATTTCACAAGACAGGACTGTCTTTAAAACTTATCTGACGCGATAGTCATTGATTTAAACATAGATAAACATGGATAAGCCAAAAAGGAAAATAATTGGACATCGCGTCTGACAGAAACAGGGAAACAAGATACCTCAAGACAAAAGTATATCAATATAGGTCGTTCAGCATTCAATCGAGTTCGTTTCGTTTAAAATAAAACTTTTACTTTTAACCATTTCTGTGAACTGGAGAATATTGAAAGGTAAAACAAAAGCGCGCGTCGGATACACTTTTGAGACAACGCGCAGGCTGTTAATAGACGTTAATAATGCTTATTTTACTGCAAATGGTCAGTGTTTCTGTTTGCCAATCATATGTTCGGTGCGTTCTATTGCACATCGAATTTAAATCATGTTTCATTGTATTTTGTAAGCACAGATGACTTCAAAATTTGGGAAAATACGGACCTGCAATATTGTCCCAGCGCCAGACAGAGGACAAGCTGAATGCAATATCGCTCTTTTAGGAATTACTGGCTCGGGAAAGTCAGGTAGGCTACCTGATCAACAGATATGTTATACATATTTTCGTTTGTAAGAGTTTATTTACTAGTTTGTGTATTGTGTTTCAGTGTATAAAGGTTCACACGTTTCTTAAAATACATTTCTGAAAACGTATGCCAAATGTGTTCAAAGCTCTGTCGAAGCGAAATTCCTGCCATGGACGGTACTGCAGTTTTGTGTCCGAATTGCTTGTCATGTCACTGTTTTGGGCTGACAGAAATTCACACAGCAAGAAATAAAAGTGTACGATAGTAAAAATTAGTTAGGAAAACGTATTCATGGCAACCGAGAAACTGTAATTGTGTGTGAGCGCGTGCGCGCGTTATTTCCCGTCTTGTGAATTCTGTAAAAAGAGCATAAAGCATGGTCTGAACCTAATCAAGAAATCTTTCGTCTGCAGCCCTTACAGTGAAGTTTCTCACTAAGCGCTTTATCAGTGAATATGACCCTAATCTAGGTAAGTTTTATTCTAATGAAAAAAGCAATTTTTGTACAGTATACATTAAGTAACATTTTTATGTAGT
The DNA here is from genome assembly GCF_013347855.1 of Anguilla anguilla. Classification (NCBI taxonomy): domain Eukaryota; kingdom Metazoa; phylum Chordata; class Actinopteri; order Anguilliformes; family Anguillidae; genus Anguilla; species Anguilla anguilla. The sequence continues at coordinate 48,460,659 of NC_049205.1, forward strand.
TTTGGTTTGTATTTTAAAGTTAAATGAACTTTCTTACATTACAGTTCATCTTTTTCTGAATACCTAGCATAACAGGTTACATAATGTAGCATTTGGCTTTGATTTTGGCAGCGGCAGCTCCTACAGTACAAAACAAATGTTCTCACTAAAAAGGATCTTCTAAAAAAGTCTGTTTTGGTGTGCATTCACAGTGATTACACACATTGGTGCATGGTAGGATCTATTATTAATGCATGATATGAATATTTATTTTCATTATGCAAATGAAGCTGAAACATGGATACAGTCCAAAGACTTTAAGGGATATAATCAGGCCTAAGTTCCAGCTGCAAGTTGTAAATAAAGTGCTCTGTGATATATTTTTTTTTTAAATTAAGCTGTAAATGAATGATAAAATAGCACATAAAATAACAGTGAAAGAAACTACTTAAATGCATTGCATTAATGAAACAATAAAACTGTGTTTTAGAAGATACGTATACTTCGGAAGAGATTGTGGATCAACAGCCTGTTCTTGTGAAACTTATGGACACAGCTGACCAGGTAGGTATATAAACATGGTTAAACATAGAAGTTCACAAGTAAATGTCTTTTGCTCACCCTCTCCTGAATTTTATAAGAAGTGTCTTTTGCTTTGTTCCTATAAAGTTAGATTGGACGCAGAGTTCACTTTATGGCGTTTGTTGATATTATTTCATTTTTATTGAATGTTTAAGATTGGCCTGGACAGCTTTTGTGTGAGATGAAGGATATTTTAGACACAGGGGTTTCTGATGACCTGCCAGAATTACAGTGGCATGGATCCATATCTATTGCAAGAAAATACACTTCAAGTAACTTCAAAGTAGCTTGTACAGTGAAGTTATGCCTCTTGAGGTTCTAGATGTATATAGTGCCCAATTATTTTTTAAAGCATCAAGTTAAATTGTAGATTTGTTTCGTAGGACCCTGCAACCTGAGCTAAAGGAAATTGTGGCAAAGCTAACTATATCAACATTAGTACCAGGGCTTTTTGGTTTTCGGGAGTGAGGAGCTTGCACTGCTTAAGAACTGAGAAGTAAAGAAGTACCAGCAGGATATGAAACTGATTTTTGGGTTCAGAATTGTACACAAACACTATGCAATTATTCTACTAAACTGTATAGCATCTGGAAACAACATCATTGTATAATAAAATTAACTAATACTCATTAGTTGATTTTTTACTTTTGATCACAAACCCCCAAATGCCCTTTTTTTTACCTGCCATTATAATGTCAGCAGAAACTTCTTGGTCAGAAATGTCTGCAAGTATCTAAAATATCATTCATCGCACACAAAAACTGTCAATGCTAATCTAAAACACACTAAAACTAAAATAGTATTTTTAAAAAAAGGAATGAACCATCCCTTTAAGGCACACAAAAGATAAAAAGAACAACCTTTGACTGCACAAACTCATGGCTTATTCTGGTTTTCTCTCGAGATGTGCCTCCTGTTGGTACACGTTTTCAGTCCTTAATTTTCATCACTGGTTTGTCCCTGTCCCTCTCAGAACTCACTGCAGATGTTTTACTTGTTCTAAAGATTTCAACCAAGTGATGAGTGCTTTGAAGCAAGCAAGAACAAAAATGCTCTATGCTGTCATCATCTAGAAAAAAGGCTGAAGAGTTTTGTTGCAGTAACTTCACTGTTTGACAGTTATAAACCTTTCTCTTTGAAATACATGCAAATATTTGTGCTGGTTTTTGTGGTTGCTTAAAAATCAGCAATCATTCCAGACCCAAGACATCAGGAGCTGAGTTACAATGGAAATCGGCAAACCTTGTGGCTCTCCAGGACCCAGTCTGGGACCCATGCCTTCAACTATCGATTTTTTTTTTAAGGTTCTTATAAATCCCTCAAAAAAGTTCTAAGTACTGCAAAAGACATCAAATGTTGGGACTGGCAAGTTTTACAAACACATATCACAACACGAAAAGGTAAAGGTAGCGCATTGTACTAAAGACCCAGGTGGTTTTTCACAGGGGATTAATGGAGTTCATGGAGACTGGGGATCCACAGGCTGATAGAAAAACGTGTAGTGGTCTCCTTAAGTAGTTAACCAAGGTACTTCTACCATATCTCTCATTTACTTCAATATCTCTGCATTTCCCTCCATAATTCCAGGATGGGCCAGTGAACTGTGGGCGCTATGTGACCTGGGCCACAGCCTTCCTGGTGGTCTACAGTATTGACAACCGGCGAAGCTTCGAGGGTTGCCAGCAGTATCTGGATGCAGTGACACTGCACACTAGGGGAATTCAGCCCAAACCAGTTCTCATCCTGGTGGGGAACAAGCTGGACATGGAGAGGTACAGGTATGGATTGTCATTGATTTATACCTGGGATGCATTTTATGAAAACAGTGTGATTTAAAGTGAATGTAATGTAAACTCGACATGCCCTTCCCCTCCTCTGTTCGGACACCTGTAGTCTGTCTGCGCCAGACGCATATGTGGTGCAGTCCATTGACAAAACGACTGCAAAGCTCAGCTGGCGGACTGCAGAATGAAAATAACGTTGGCTGGCTACAGTCCATGCATATTTCTGAGGACATGCGTGATGCTCTGTGCTCTCCTGATTTCAAGGGGGATTTTGCAGTGTTAGAAATGGCCTATGAATACAATTGGGCACTGCACTGATTAGGATCGAGAAGAATAGAAGGTGTAAAACAATCACATTATTTCAAATTGCATGCTTGCTCTGTTGTTTATAGGAGAATGTATTGTAAATCATTATTACGTTTTTTAATGAAGAGTTTAATTCGTGTAGTATAGCTGAAAAGGAAAATGTCTTGCTCCAGATTGATCCTTTTTTAGACAATGCCGTTTTTGACTTTCAGGCCTCTTGTATCAGTCAATCTGAATTCACAGAATCAGTTTAATGTGTATAGTCCTGACAAGATAATCAACACAGGTGTTCAGCTGAATGTAGTTTATGCAGTGACTGGATAATTTGGACGTGTGTTTATGAAAGTATATCTGTGGATACTTGTTTGGGCCTGTAACCATGGGAGTCAGTATCTCGGTCTCCAGGATGTCCTCTTCGTGCATTATTGGGCAATACATTATATTTAATCTTGCTGATAATATAGCTTGTGGTCTGAAGCCTGATTTAGCATGATCAAATACTTCTTTGATGGTTATGATGTTACTCCAGACTGTTGAGAGTGAGTAAAGTGAGATGTTGGAGGTGTGCCTAAGGTGGAGCTGTGTGTTCTCTGCCTCAGGCAGGTGAGCAAGTCTGATGGGGTGGACCTGGCCTCGCGGTACAGCTGTCTGTTCTTCGAGGTGTCGGCCTGCCTGGACTTTGCCTCGGTGCAGAACGTGTTCCATGAGGCGGTGCGGGAGGCTCGGCGAGAGGCGGAGAGGGCCTTGCCCGTCCGGCCCCTCTTCATCAGCGAGGACAGGCCCGTGATGAGCCTGGCCTCCGCATCGCTCCTCACCCCCTGCTTCAAAGAGCTGCCCTCCCCGGCCACCGCCAAGCTGGTCACCGTGAAATCCTCACGGGCACAGAGCAAACGCCGCGCCCCTACACTCACGCTCCTGAAGGGCTTCAAGATCTTCTGAACTTCCTCTGCCAGGACTCTTTCTGTAGGAGCTCTACTCCCAACTTTATGTTTCCTTTATGTGTCTGATTTTTCTGACTCTGACTGACTTTGTATGTGCTTTAGTTGAGAGGTTGAACTACATTAGTCTAAAATGTGTTGACATAATGCAAATGGAATGTGAATCCTAATGAGATCTCTTAAGGGAGACCATTGTGATCCCTTTAAATGGAAGATGATATGTTTGCACCTGAGTGTTTAGCTCAGATGAAAGAGGAGCAGATGGCAGAGGGTGTCAGACTTGCATTAATAACTTAATGTGCTTGTGCCACAAGAATTTGCTGAGATGCTTCCACTCAAGATCCTATATGTGGAAACGGCAGCATTTAAATGCAGTGGTAGGTTTACAGAACTGCACTGACTAATTTAGTCTTTTTTGCAAAGTGGTCTGCTGAAAGGTTTGAATATTTTTTTTATAAAAATGAACATATGAATGTAGTTTTTATTCTTTTGATCTATGCAGCTGTTTTAACTTAACAGCAAAGACTCTTTGTGAAGCTGTCTTCTGAAGCACTTGATGGTTATAAGCCTCACCTTTAAAATGTTGAGGGCAGTTAATTTATGAATGTTGTATACGTTTTTTAAGAAAGTGAGGAAGATCAGCCTGTTAAATTTTGCGTTTATTTACTGATTCCATCAGCTATTTAGATTGACACAGAAACATTTCTTTGTATTTGGAATTATCCGTGTTAGTTTTCTTAGTATTTACTTTTTCCAGACAATGCGCTTTTCAGTGGTCTAACACGCAAAGATTAAAGTAGATTATTTCATATTAAGACTTAAACATCAATCAGCTTGTGACTGCTTTCTAATGTTAACCAGCACAAGTTCAGATCAAGCAGATTTGTAGCCGGTGTTTTATTACTGAGGTACAGCTAATCATAGCCATAGTTAAATTACTGGGCTAGAAGATCAAGGTCATGCTTCTTTGTTTTTTTTTTTTTTTACATGATTACTTTTTCTGTGTGCCATTTTGCCCCTATAAAAGACAATGTTTATTATATTGGAGTCACAATTTGGATTTACTACATGCAGATTATATCATAAAACATCAAAGCAGAGCATGTCATATCTGATGAGGTGTTCAGTAAGATTATTTTATGAACATTAACATCTGTTGGTCATATGCAAAACAGCATTGCATAGATTTGATCTGTGGCCACATTATTATTATTTGATCTTTTGCAATATTATGTTTGCTTTTGACTAATCTACAGATTTAAAGCTCTAGTTTATCGGAAACTATGCAAAACAATTTATTGTAAATGGTTACACTTGAACTTAGATCAAAAGACTGAAGGCCAAGCATTTTTAAACATTTATTATGTTAAAAATAAGTATGTACAATCCTACTTTGTTTCTTTTGATATACAAATCATATATAATTTTAACCAACTGTTTTTGGGAAAGGTAGATATTATATATACAAAGTTCTCACTCTGGTGTTTTTATTGTCTCATGTTGAGTGGTCAAGAGCTAGTAGCATCACTGTACTGTATGCCATTCCCCCAGGTGAATAAACTTTTAGAAGTGAATGGTACAACTGAAAGATTACGCTGTTCTCATGATCACACCAACACATCTCAAAAACATTCAGAAGCCACATGCTGTATTTGTGTGGTATTATGCAAAAGACATAATTTACAGTGCAATTTGTGCTATATCTGTCACTGTTTCTTTTGATGAAAAGGTGATGACATTGTTCAAACAAATGCAATTGGAAATATAAATGCAGAAATACTTAATGGCCAACTGCATGTCTTGTCTTTTGCGAGTGAAATTCCTAAATCCAGCATGCGATGGCTGTTTGTAACAGAGAGGGAAAGCAACACAAGGAGTAGAGAGATGGATAGGCTTAACCCAGACGATCTCACTGTTCCGAATTCCTTTCACCTTGCGCTGTCCATTAACAAAAGAAAAGCTTTCAAGGTACTGTTTCTATCAGGAAGAGGAGGGGAGTGAACTCAGTGCTCTGGTCGGCCATTTTACACGTCCTCCTCCGGAGCGTCCGGGTACAGGGCCGTCACGTTCCCATCCTTCCACTTGAGGATGACTTCTCCAGCCCTCAGCTCTCCCATCTCGCAGCTCTCTGGGGCCGGCTTCTCGCTGGGCTGGCTGTGCTGAGAGGGAGCGCCACGGGCCTGTTTGAGCACAACCATGCCCTGCAGCTCCTCCGCCCGCGCTGTCTGGGCTGCAGCGGCAGCCTTGTATTGGCCAATCTTCTTCCTGTTCCTGAACAGAGGCGCTGAGGTCAGGAGCACACCACAACTCCGGCACAGCCGGAATCGTATCATTAAAGAGGACCTTATCCAGGGATTTATACACTACTGCAGTTGATTTAGAAGGAATTCACTTCTGCGTGGATAAAAGGTTATTGGCATGGCAGGTAGGCCATCTGCCAAGTAACAGGTTGGCAGGACTTACTCCATGCTTACACAGGACTGAGAGTTTAGCACTTTTCAGGCTCTTAACATATTCAAGATTGGACAGTAATGCATTATTTGAAAAATGAATATAAATTTAATCAAGTCAATTGTAACCAGAGCATAAAAATCAGTTCATGGTCTATCATTCCATCATTCCGCACACATGTAGATTTTATTTTTCCATTTAGTTAGTTTTTATCCTGATGCATAACCTTAAAACTAATGGGAAAGCACTCACCAGTTTGCCATTGATCCCATGGCAAATAGCAGGCAGCCCAGCAGGAGTGCTCCTGTAGACAGGGCCAGCATTGCATATGTCCATGGAGACGCTGCAAAATGAACAGGTATGATGATAATGCGGTGAATGTTCCTGTGAATGAGTTCCTATTATGCACACTTTAAGAAATTGAAGGGGTAATTACAGACAACGTAATAATTCAATCCAAGTGAGCACTTTGCATTTTACTGGCAGAGGTAGATATAACTTTACACGCAGGTGAATCTCTAAAATGGTTTTACAATTATTATGTCCTTTTATGGCAGGAGCATGGTGACATAATCCTGTATGACAGTGAAGATATGAAAATGAATTTTGAATGAATGACACTTCCTCATGTTGTTATCTCAGTCTGGCTTTATGACAGGTTACTGATGAATGCTTGGAGAATGCAGGCCTCTGTCTTCAGCTATAACAGACAACTCCTCAAGGCCAATATGGGCACTTAAGTCTCAGGTTAAAAGCCTGACAAAATTTTTAACTAAAATAAGTTACTGAACATTTTTGTGGTTAAAACATTTCAGCAGAGCATGTTTGGAGAAGATGGCCGTCTACAGCCTGCTCAACTTCATTGCGCCAGAGTTCTCCCATGTAATGCCATGCATGTATGCACTTCCCCTAACCATCACTCTCATAGTGATCATCTGTTACTTACACTGCCTATCTATCCCTTTGCATGACTTGACATAGTTTTACTGCACTTCTTCACCACTTCCAATGAACCACAGGGTCATTTAAAGATTATTTTACAACACTGGAAGAAAAAAAATGGCAGCATAAAAACATTTTATCAGATTAATAAATAGGAACATTCCATACCAGGACATTTACCCAAATATAAACCACTGCTAAAATTATACGAAGAATGAATCAAACCTGAGAAACCTCAACTGTGGTAAAAAAAAGAAGTATTCACACCCTTCTTTCTTGATTGATTTTTGACGTTTACCTTGCATGGTGGAAATTCAACATTCAATAGAAAGGCAGGCAGCAAAATAAAGACACTCACAGTCTTCTGTGCGGTAGTACCATCTGTAGTAGTGCCTCTGCTCTTCAGTCATGGTGCCCTCTTCCGCGTAATCATACTCTGTTTCCGAGTAGTCTGTTGGTAAGACATATGGCTCATCCGATGCCCTTTTGAATCCTGTGGGTCCATTACAAACAAGAATGTTTAAATCACCATGTTAATGTTCCCATCCTAGGCCATGTGACCATGAGGTGGTGTCACCATGGACAAGGTATTTGATGCCTTTGATATCACACTGAAGGACACTGAGTCCATTCCTCACTGCTGAGACGCTTGGCAGAGGTTGCACATGAAAAGCTATAAACAAGCTGTAAACTGTTGAGCAGGTAAAAAGTTGGCCCTTCTTTCTATTCCATAACCATAACTATATGTTCAGTAAAGCACATGCACAGGAGAAAGTTCTTGCCAAAGCTACTGTGAGGCAATAAAGTATACTATCCACATACTGGTACAGAAGTCTCAGAAAGTTATGCATTTGAGTACACTTTAAAAAAGACAGAAGTAGACGAAATATCCTTCAGTCTTCACCAATAAATCATCATCCGAGAGTTCCATACAGGTATGCAGGCACCATTCTTTGCTGAGTTCTTTATGCCAACTTTCCCCAGAACTTACTTACTCAGGCTTTCCTGACAGATGTTGCCTTCTTCAAGGGATCTCCACTTGGATAGTTTGTTTTCATGTGACAGGGACAAGTCTTTCCCATCTGTGGTTAGCTTCAGGGAGCTGCTGTGGCTGACCAGCCAGTTACTACGGCAGTGCCACCAGAGGCCTTCGCTGCCATTGCAGGATGCAGTGAGGACAGGATTCATCTGGTGGCTGGACAGACACCTTGCCGTGCCCCTGTTCACCAGCAAGCGGCCGTCCTCCCAGAACCACTGCTGAAAGTGAGAGTCCAGGTCACAGCGCCACAGCTGCACACGGTCACTCCCACGGGAGTCTTGCAAGCACAGGCCATGAATGGTATTGTAGATCATGAAGCTTCTCGTCACTGTAATATTATGCAGACACATACCATATTATGTCCACCAGGTACAGTGTGTAAGTCAATTTACTCAACTGTTAAGCCAGATTTAATAAAAATTCTTCCATTAGCACATTGTAATGAGAAGAAAATCACAGATACTGAAGAAATATACAAGTGCTACCAGCGGAGTGATATTTAGTGAGGTCCATAAGTACTTGGACAGAGACATAATTTTGGTTGTTTTGGCAGTGTACTCCATCACATTGGATTATAAATTAAACAATGAATGTAAGGTTAAAGAGTAGACTGTAAGGTGTAATTTGAGGGTATTTACATCCAGCAGGCAATCCATGTTGGAAATACAGCCCTTTTTATACATAGTCTCCCCATTTTTTGGGGCATAAAGTCATTGAACAATTGGCTGCTCAGCTATTTCTTGGGCAGCTGTGTTGTTGGATCATTAGTTCATGCACAAGAAAGCTAACAATAGGTCCAGAGTTGATTCTAGGCGTGGCATTTGGATGTACATTCTGTCGCTTTTGTTTCTCAATGACCAAAGAAGTGTAAATGCCAGTAAAGCAGGCCATCATGAGGCTGACAAAATAAACTGGTTGGTATATTGTTAAGAAGCAAGAATGCACTGGTGAGCTCAGTAATAGCAAATAGCCTGGAAGACCATAAAAAACCACTGTTGCGGATAGCAAAAGCATACTTTCGACTGCAAAGAAAAACCCCTTTTCAACTGTCAAATAGATCGAGAACACTCTCCAGGAAGAAGGCATAGATGTACCATAAAAAAGAGACTACACCAGCATAACCTTAAGGGTTCTATGCAGGAGAAAAGTCTTATGAACAGATTGGATTTAACCTGTACCAAAGTGATGGAAAGAGGGAAATGTGGAGAAAGAATGGAACTTCTCATGATCCAAAGCATAACACTTCATCTGTGAAACATGGGGGAGTGTTATGATTTGGATATTTATGGCTGCCACAGGAACTGGGTCACTTGTTATTATTGATGATATGACTGTTGAAGGCCTCAGCAGGATGAATTCTGAAGCAAAGAAAAACATCTTATCTGCTCTGATGAAACCAATTCCCTGAAATAAAAGCTGACAAGTCTGCACTTTAGCCTTATATTCATCATTTCATTTCAAATCCGAAGTCCTGGAGTACAGAGCCAAAACAACAAAAAATGTGTCACTGTCCAAATACAGATCACACTGAAAATGATTGTAATAGAAGTCTAAAATGTTAGAAATTAGCAGCAGTATTGAGTAGATATTGAAATAATGTATTCATTACTTTACCTGGTAACAGCAGGCTTAATACAATCCACATGCGCAACATTCTTCAATGTGAATGGAATTCCTAGAATCTATGAGCATAACCCAAGAGAGCTTTTAAAATAATTGCATCCAACAATGCATAACAATGCTGAATAACTGTTTCCCAGAGTAGTATTAATGTTAATGACTGACTGAATGTGAAGAACAAGTGAATGAGATGAAGCCACATCCGCTGACTAAGTATTGAACACCTTGGTCTTCAAACATGTACTGACAAGCATACAAACACCAAATTCTTCAAGAGCATATTAAGCCTTTTATATTATATTTTTTATTATATTTAGCCTTTTATATTTATATTAATCTCTAAAACAAAAAAGCCTGAATCTGGAATGAATTAGCTGAATTACAAAAGAATGTTGTACAATCTTGTAAATTTTACATTGGCACACAGACAGCCATAGACAGTGCACAACGAAATTGAGTAGCAATCCCGACGACGCATTCAATCCTGATGCGTGTTGTGCGGCAGTTCTGACTGCAAGTCAATGCAGGCTTGAAACTAAATCCAGGTCTGAGAGCACATTTATTCTTGTTCCTTTTGGAAGCTTTTATATTCAGTCTTTCATTGCAAGGAAGCACAATTTCAGCAGCTAACAGCAGAATTTGCAATTCTGAATAACTGACTGAGGAAAGACAAAGTAATATTAATTTTGTGTCAAATCCAAAAAAAAAATTCATTTAAAAATCCACCTGGACTGAAACATTATGCAGGCTGGAATGTTGAAGCAAAACATCCAACATTCTATTCAACACAACACATTCAACCCATTCACTACTCAAATTTATATTAACAGTTCTGTGGTTAGTCAATAGATCAGTCAGAACTATGGACCTGTGGGTTTAATCACACATCAAATTATGTTTAAGATTAACTTTGCACCTTATTAGAAAAAACTGCTAGATTTATTGTTTTACACCAAGAAACAAAATACAGAATATTACAGCATATGTGACAAGACTTACATCTGAGAGAGATGATTAGTAGTTCCGGGAGACAGACTGTCTGTAGTGACAAACTTAAGTGAAACAAAACTCGACAAGTAAGCTGCAGGAGTGAGCATGATCTCTGTTGAGTCATGCCCAACTCTTCTCGGATTTCCAAAGTTCAGGTGGGAGGGGATTATTCTACTAGAGATTCTGCTATTCATGCTGAATATAGTAAGATAACACAAGAACATTAAAATTATTTGATACCTTCAATGTGATTTCTTTTGTGATATTCAGGATTGAGTGATGGCATGCAGAAGGGAATACGTGTGAAAAGGGGCTAATGAGAAGATTTGAATAACTCCTGGCTGTTAGCATTATACCCCAGGCAGCCCCACTGAGAATGTACTGTTTGCATGCATTGAAAATGTCATTTCATCAATGCTAGAGATTCATATTATTTAGTGAAAAGCCATTCATTTGTGCCTTCCAACAGAATTCCATTTTAATTACAATAAATGAACATATCACAAATGGCTTGATAAACGACACAAAAATCAGTGATGTTGCAACGAAACCATTATTTTTAAAAACCCTTTCAGAATGCAGCATCAGACAAGAATAAATTGTGACAATGTCTGTGTCTTAAGGATAACATTGGACGGTGAATTCTACTTACCCTGATTTAATGATTTTACTTGTTCTGAATACAATGGAGCAGTTAATAAGCTGCTGAATTTTAATTAAACTGAGCTGGGAAGCTAAGACAAACTGCCACCAACTGTCAGTCAAACGAAGCTAAGAAAAACGGTCACCAACCTATCGGTCAAACACCTCACAAATCAGTTTCTGTTAATATACATGTTCCTTTAATGTGCGAGTTGTAAAATGATTTTTATTCCTTTACGATGACCTGAGCTGCTGGGGAAAGGTGAATGACCCATCTGTCATTTCAGCGTAAGTGAAGGGACGAGGGGTCACCGGAATTTCACTGCAATTTCCTGGCACAGCCATTGTCAGTTGCTATCTGCCAATGCCCAAATGGGTATTTAAAACCAAATGAGAGAAGCAACCTTTTTACACATTTACATCACCAATAAAACCAAATATGACTGTTTGAAGAATCGTATTTTAAAGTGAAATACATTCTCAAATTATTTACAGGATTATCTACTTTTTTTGGAGGGGGGGAGGGGTGTTATTGTTTTTTAGATTGTGTCAGAGCAAAAAAAAAAAAGAAAAAAGACTTACAAATCTTTATTAAAAAAGAAAAAAGAGAATTAAATAATTAAAGAGGATGGAGCTCTGAAAACAATGAAGCAAGCAACCACTTTTTGATGTCAAGAACACTAAACTGTCGGTTCTGAATACATTATAAGAGTATATGGAAACAAATTTAACATTTGAAAAGGGATTATCTTTTTATTTCAGAGATTTCCTGGAAACACAGTTACCTTTATTTCCTTTTCATTACCAAATATAGATGTAGTAATTCTAATGATTCACACATTGCAGGGCTAGGGATTGTGGAATGTTAACAGCTCCAAGGACAGCGACTGCAGAGATAAGAAGACAATGACGCGCTCATGAGACATATAGTAGCACCCAACGGCAAAATCTGGACAGGTAGAGAGAGGATTCACCAAAGGCTGAGAAGCTCATTCATACCATGGGGTGATCTGGAAAATCTGTCCATCGGATATCAAGTGAGGTGATGCGATAAACTGCACTAACTGTTTCACGGCATCACAGTTTAATCCTTTTGTTGTACAACATAATATTATCAGCAGCAATATAGCAAGTGCTGAGGTTTTCTGTGATTTAACAGTCAGCTGAGTGGTCATGAATGTGATGAGATTGGCGGCATATAGAATATGATGCTGTTGGCCTCCAAACTAATTTACAGTCCATGACAATGCAGTGATGATGAGTCAAAGATCAGAATAAATAAAGCAGATTCTCAATAATAATGCCTTGACCTTTGCACTGAACTCCAGGGAGTGAGAACCTTTCTCAATTTGGTTTGCGAGACTGTAGTTACAACTGACACCAGTTTCATGCTCGTAACACTCATCAGTTGTGTTACAGAACAGACAAGTCTCTGAGATTGCGTGTCCATGTAAAACCTGGACTTGGACTGCGGAAAAATCTTCAGTCAGCTAGGCTTGACCAGAGGCACGTACCACTAAGGAAAGAAGGAATGAAACAGACTAAGATTAACTGCAAAGGGTTCACTTCAAACATTTGCGTAACTTTTTCATTTTGTTTTTCAAGAATTAATCAAAAAACATGAATTGTTTTCTGGAAGTTGCATACGGGGGGCCCAGGACAAATTCTCGTACAATTGTCCAATTCACAGTTTACATTAAACATGTTCTGGTATAAATATGTCACAGACTCCCACCTCCTCTGTCATTCCTGCTGTTCTTCTTCCCTCAGTGTTAAAGGGAGGCTTCAGATATCCTTTAAAGTGCTGCTTCACCAGTTCATGGAACGTTGACAAACAATCCTAAGGAGAGATGGTAAATACTCAACCTCTACTTTGAGTAAGGATGAGGTGCAGAACAGAAAGAAACGTCAGATATGGGAGGTGAGGTTCTACCATAGCCTTTACTTGCACTAAGAACACATGGGAATTTTAAGCTGAATTCAGAAGTTCTCACCCCTACAAAACAGAACATACCCGTGCTTCCTTTGAGCAGATGTATGTGAACCATTTCAGCCCTGCAGCCACGTGAGTGATTTCATCGCTGTAGATTACCTCCAGGACCTGCACAGAGCTTGCGTCACCCTGCGCCGCGAAGCGGGACAGCGTCTGGGGATGGACATCCAGACCCCTGCAGGGACACACAACTCAGCCTCATCACTCCACTGCACGGGAAATATTAACTGCGCCTTTGAGACCACCACTATAGATAAACATGTGAATACATTTGACTGAACATGTTCAGAAAAATGACTGGCTTGCTTTTGGCTTTACCCTTTGGTTTTGTGAGCGCGAGCCCTATTTTGAGTTTACTTCAACTGCAAACCCACCATGCTAGCTTTGAACGCAATGGTTTAGCACATTTTGTCCCCACAATCCTCATGTATTTTCCCACAATTTTGGGGGATTATAGACAGAGTACAAACCTATTGTGGGAAATCAAACCTGTGGCTGCACTTACATGGGGTTGAGACATTTATTTAAAAAAAAATTTTTTGAGACATGGAGAATGCAGGGAAATAATTGGTATATGGGAGACTCAGACAATATGTATGAAATCTGCACGCCAGTCAAATGAAGTTTGGAAATATTTTGAGAACAGAAGATTCTTATGAATCTGGCATTGACATTTGACCCGGGTAACCATCATACCTGGCTTCGTGTACCATGTGGACAATTGCCAGCCTGGCCAGAAGGTCATGGGATGTGTCTGTCGCAGACTGCCAGAGTCCTGCAAAGACAAACACATTTGCAACATCTCTCACATGTAACTAGCAATATTCCAATGAAAAGAGTAATGAATGAAGAGCACCTACCATTGTGCACAGGTAAAGAACCAAAAAAGCTGCCGAGCTCGGTGATCCGTTTCTCCAGCAAGTGATAATGCTGTGGGGGAAAATGTTTATGTTAATGATATTTCATGCGGAAGTTATTCAGACGTGAGCTAAAGTTGTTCTGAAACTGACCTTGGCCTCATCTCCCGCCACTTTGACAAAGTCACTGAAGAACTGTCGGGGCAGAGGCTCCCCAGAGCTCAGTGTCACGGAAGAGAACCTGGCAATTATGTCCCAGGAAAGGTCGATGGCCCACTGCTCTATATTAGCCAAAGAGTGCAACAGGGCAATCCGGCTGGCCTATCAGAACAAAAGCACAGGACACAGTGAAAGGCATTTGAGCATTCAGCGAGGATACCATGTTGCCATGTGACACTGATGAAGCTGCACAGCAGATTATATTTACCCTCTGGGCTGACAAGAGTAATTTCCTTACCGCAATAAAAAACAAGGGGTTTCATTCATTCAAAAAATCAAACTAATATTACATTACAATCACTGAATTGTTTTAAAACAAAACGGCAAACCCACTGAAAGACTGTGTATCGTGGACACAATGGTATATATATTTTCAAGTAGAAACCAAAGAAAAATTTACTGCAAATTCAGTTAAAATGAATTTCCAGAAGGAATAGCCTCTGAGAGCTGACTGAATGGCAATGTCAAACTCCTGCTATGTCCTGACCAATGTGCCTCCTTTGCCCCGCTTGATCTTCCCTGGTTCCAGCACAGTAAGGCTGTCCTTCCTGCTGGGCTGAGCTGGTGGCATTGCCTGGCCCACGTCCGTGATCTTGCCGGAATTCCACCGCTGCAGCACTTCCTGCGTCAAAGCGACCTTGAGAGATCAGATCATGAATAAGTTAAATCAGAGCTAGGAAACAAACCACATCACAAGTCTCCAGTATTATTTTACAGCAGTGCACTGAATACTTTCCACTCCATGGCTATAGCATTTATTTCAATAAGCAGCCTAATTACCTTCTCATTGGGGTCTGGGGTAAGGAGGATTTTTGTTGCCCAGAAGCAGAGCGAATCCTCAGAAGGAGTGGACTTTGCATTATCTGGTAACAATCTGCCTAAACAATAAACCCCAAATAAACGGAAATGTCCATGCTTAATCTGCATGATTAATTATGAGCCACAGACTTGCTAAAAGAATTATGTCCAAAATTAGCATACATCATCTTAATTTTTCTTACCAAATGATACTGTGTCTTTTTCTGGAATGGGACAAAGTGACAGGGCATTTTGTGTGTTTATGTAAATCTTTCCTTGAACCACTCTGACCTCATAGACTTGGTTCTGAAAAGAGAAAGGATAGAAGTCACTCAGTGTTTAAATAAAATTGATCAAGTTATCAAAAACTATTAGGCTCAGGAACTATCTACTTGATTCAGTAAATATTATATCTATCAAACTGAGAGGGTCCTTCCTTGAATGGTGATCACATCCCCTACCTTAAGACCAGTGGAGGATTCACCTGTTTCCAGGCAAAAGTCGAAGTGATGCCAAGGACATATTAATGCCAGTTTTCCATTGCCCAAGTCCTCAATATCACCAAGGTCAAGTGGTCCTCCTGCACATAAACGCACGTTTAGTTTTAGAGTTTATGCAAACTTTCTCCAATAATCCAATAACATACAATATTAGCACTGCACTTGATCTGCGTGTATTGACTTATTTCTTTAATTTACGCCGTGTATCGTTGGCACGTTACAAACCAAGCATCTTTAAGATATCACATGACGTTGACTAAACTAGCATTCTGCATAACGCACTAGGTCATTACCTTCATGAGGACACGATGAATCCATCGCCCAGTATCCATCATTTTCGGCGTGTACAAGAACAATGTGTTCTCCGTCTTCCGAATAAAGTCTCGTGAAAATAATAAAAATACAAATGTAACGGACACATCTGTCGGCTTCAAATAAGCAGATACATACACAATATTGTCAAGTTAATTCAAGTTCCTGTTTAGGCTAGATTTTGAATGTAGCTAGTTCGCAAGCTAGCTTGCGTTCATCGGGGTGTCCAGTGTTAAATAACTGACAAAATGCAGCTAATACAACTGACATAACCTAACTGAAATAAGAACTATACGTCCATATCGATGAAGAAAAACGTTTAGGTGGCTAATGAACACAACTTACTTGGTGCATTGGGATTTAAAATTACATGTTGTTCCTACACACTGCCAATTACTACCCTTTACAATTTCTCTAAGTGCGTTAACTAAATCCTCTTCGAAGCAATCCATTCATGGGGAGAACTGGGGGAAAATAGTTCCTCTATTTATTAAGTACAACGGTATGCTTGTAGTCAAGTACTACACCCGCACACACCGAGTTAGCACGATTTTTGCGTTTAGGAAGAACTTACAAATACATCCGGACACGTTTTTAGCAGCGGACTACAAGAAATGGATCCCCGGAAGTTAAATTGGTGCATCAATTAAACACGTCCGTCCTAAATATTTGCTGTAAAACTTTAAATTACAAAATAGGGCGTGAATATCAACTTTGTGAAAAGGATACACAATAAGAAAAAAGGACAATAATCTTAATCTTGTTTTAACCCCAGGCACGATACTAATCCCATTTTGGTGCAAGCACCGATTTCTAATGCCATTAAACAATTAGCAAGCGGTTATTGTACTTTCACGCCAATACTTAAAAATGACAATGTTACAACTTTAGAAATAAAAGGAATTTATTTACATATTGGAAACGGGTTTGCAATACATGACGAATGTGAATAGATTTTTGCCTATATAAAGCAGTCAAATTTGTTGGATTCAAATACATAGACCCATCCCATCCATAAAAAAAAGACATATCAATTCAATACCATGCCTTGGAGAGTGTCACGTAGTGTCAGGAATAAATAGAAGAAAGCAGTGTGATATTCAGGTAGTGACAAAATGTGCAACTGATGATTAAAATACCCAAAAGTAGAAACACAGATTAGGTTAAAATAGCATGTGTTAGAAAGCGTTCATAAATTCCAACTTGACTTCGAACCATGTAGACCTTCAGGAGCAAATAAGTCGGTAGAAAAAAGTTACAGAAAAACACTTTTCGAAGCTTCCCGTTACTGTTAAATCAGAGAGAAAAAAACGCATACCAATTTAAAACAAAGACGCGCTTGATCGGTGCAACAATTAGAAGCCTTTAAAAGTGTTAACTACAATAAAATATATTACAACTTTTTATATAACATCATTTCCGTGTGCATCCACATTCTTGACGATACATCACTACCTTCATTAATACATACAAATGCAGACACCAGTTAAACTGTACGGATTCCATTTGTACAAAGCACGGAGCCCTCACTGGACAGCGAAAGGGTGCATATGCTTGCGTTCCAAGATCAAATATGAGTGACGGTTGAGTTCAAGACTCCGGGCTTGGAGTTAGATTTGGATGCCCTTGAAAGTTCTTGCTGTGGAAAGGCAGAGAAGGGGTTAAAAAGGTCATGGCAAATCAAGCACACAATGAACCATCACAAATGCCAGTGAATTCATAAAATGTCAGCATCCTAAAAGCATTAAATTGATGACCAAGGGATGGTACTTCAGTGAACTGTGTATTCTTCTGGTTTTCTATATAAAGCAAAACAGTTATTTAGTTATTTATGACAAAGGGATATTTTACATAAAATAGATAAAGTATAAATACTGTCAATAATAAAACTTAAAATTATTAGAAATGACTGGTCTTACATCTTGAATTTTCACAATTTTGGTTAAATCATCTACCAATCCCAGCGCAGGTTTTGCAGAGAAAATCAGCTAATTAAAGACCCTGTGAAATACTTGAATCCTTGGATTTTAAGAGTTAATTACTATCAAGGTTAAGAAGCATACTTTATACAAACTTGTAAAAAGGAAAATACAAATATGTTATTTCTAAACACCAGTACAAGTCAGAAAGGCTTGTGCATTCTGTATGCATATTCACTTAAAGTTTAATTGTTTGGCAGCCCACTAAAATGCCTAACGGCTGATTGTTTTAAAATAATCTTCAAATGACAAATACCAAATTATTGGGATGAACCAAATTAAACTGCACATATCATAGTATTGATTTTCAGTGGTTCAAATTGGTTTGCGTGTAATAGAACTAGAAATATGATGATTTTGATTGCACAGGGTCTTTAATATAAGACAGAAATTTGAAAGAGGGGAAAAAAGCAGAGGGATTAATGTAGACAGTACAAAGTGCCATATTCTGGCAAATGATGGAAAAGTTTTTTTATCCAGCAGGTGTTAGAACATTAGATGCATTGGCAAATTCCTGATAAATGTATAAACTGGGTTTCGCCTAAAGGATTCTGAATTTACTGGGATGAGGTTAATGAAAACAGCAACACACAGCCTAGTCATTTGCTTTGGTGCGTAGGTGTGTAAGTATATTTAATGCTTTCTCCCTTCAGTTCATCCTTCATTTTCTCAATTAAAAAAATATATATTAAAAAGCAAAAAAGTACCACCGAATGGGACTTGTATTAGATTGTTAATATTCAGCATTAAGAAGGTAAGGGAGATCTTTGCCATGGGTTCCAAAATGCATTAATTTATACAAACCTTTGCAGGGCGGTGGAATCAATGTGGCCAATTTCCATCTAAAATGGAATGCATGATTAGATATTTTCTGTACCTGTGTGGTGTTGAGGCAATAAGTATTTAATCCACAGTCAAGGAAAATCGTGAATGGGTAGTCTGTAGAACCAAAACATTTTAAGACTGTCCAAGCTAAATGCGCAAAATGAACTCTACATGCTATTTTTATCTGTAGTCACAATGTTAAGCCTCTCAACAGTTTCTCTTCCCAACTAGGCTGTGTGTTGCTGAAGAGATTGGTAGATGTTTTTTTTTTTTTTTTTTGAAAAATGTCAATTACCGCAAATTCTGAATAGGTGCTGGCAACAGAGTTAATGCTGAAGGTGCGTTGTGAGCCTGCTGGCGTCTTCGACGCACCACTCAGAGCAGTCCCATTGAGGTGAGAGATGTTCTCTTTGTTGTGCTTCATCAGACCCATATTTGGAGTCTTGCTGCGTCCTGGTGTCCGCACCATGAGACCATTCTATGGAAGGGACATTGGGGAGAAAAATCAAAGAATAAGTTCATGTGAATTATTCTGTGTGTTTCGACTCCTGTGAAATTCATTTTACATTTAGCACTGGCAAAGTTACTGCGATGCAAAGTAAACGGTGATAAAATCCTGTATCAGACAAAGCTTTCAGAAGCAAAAATTGCTATATTACCGAGAGGGGGGTTCTGGACACTGGAGAGCGACAGATGGTTCCCCCAAAGACAGAGCGCATTGTGCTGTTAGGAGTGGTGCTATAGATGCTGGAGGTGGTATTGAACTGAAGAAAATGCAAGGGTTGTTAGTGGCACAACAGTTGAAATCAGTTAAAATTCATAGCTTAAAACTTGCATAAAAATACCTTCATTATGAAATATGACAGAAGCAACTATTGGAGTAATTAACCAGTTTCACATAGATTTTCTGCCACAGAATGGGACAGTCAGTTTTAGTCAATGAGAAATGTGCTCCACAAAAATCGCAAAAGGCATGCAATTCTACACGCGACAGTACAAGACATGAGCCAAAAGGCCCAGCATTACCTTTCGCATTTTTCCAGGTGTGGCGGCGCCTGGAATTCTGCGTTTAGACGGAGTACGAATAGCAGTGCCATACAGCATATCTTCCTCCGTTTGCTTGCTTTTCTTCAGTTGCTTTTACAAATATTAAAAGCAGACTTAGACACATTTGGAAATGGGGACCGTTTTTAAAAACACAACATTCTAAAATGTACTACTACACCACCCCATATCATCCCTGCCAAAAATCATTTTGTGAAGCAAGTGTTCCTACCCGTTCCTGTTTTTCCCTTTCTTTCTCCATCCTGTACGTCTCCCATTGCTCCTCTACGTACTGCATAAACTTCTGACCCCTGACTAAGAATTCACAGCATTGCTCCTGCTCCCAAACATCGATCTCAGCCTTCAGCTTCTTCTCCAGCTGAAAAATTAAAAACACATTTCCACACAAACCACATTTAAATTTTCCACTCATCAATGGAAAACACCTGCACACCCTACAAGAACTCTGCACAGGTCCCCCACAAAATAAGAAAATCCTAGTTATTCTAAGTTATCCAAGTTATTTCAGTCCCTATAATTTAACGAGACAACTCCAGTTTTTATCATTGCAATAAAAATGGGCAGCATTGAAGATGGAATTTTAAAATAATTTTTAACAGCGTTTCCGAAATTGTGCTGACAACCAATTTCAGATCCTCTCGTCAGCAAATAACACTTAAAGGACTTTTGGTAGCGTGTTCAATGTGCAAAACAGCTAGCTAGCCAATTTGGCAGCAGGCTGATATCAGATACTTGCAATCAAGCTAGTAAGCAAGCATGATATATACATGTTCTGCTTGAGGTAAAATAAACATTTTCCATGGTGAAACGTTCAAATTTCAAGGGCTATGGGCAGCCTCAACAGAACAGTCCAACATCAAGAAATCAACATGACTCCACAAAAACGTTAACAGAAGAATACAAGTCTGCTTCTGATTCTCAGCAGACTTTCTGCGATTGATTTCCCACCTTTGGCAGGCTTTTGTGCAGGTCAGCCCTGCGTTTCTCCTCTTTCAAAAGATTTCCTCCACGGTTAGTAAATCTGGAAGGGTCGGTTGTCTTTTTCTGTGAAACGAACAATAGGCCATTTAATGAATCACATCAAAGAGAACACTGCCTATTGGAACTTCTCCATGATTAAGAACCATTGAATTCTTGTTACAAGTAAAACAAAAGGTCAAAAACAAAAAGGAAGTTAAAATCAACTACTTATCACATTCACCTCAAGTTCCTGGAAGAGTGTCCAGTTTTCTTCCCAACTGTGAATGCCCTCAAAGAGCTCCTTGTGGGCCTCATAATGTTGTTTGAGACGAAGGATTTCTGCATCATGCAGGCTTAAAACGTCTTCAGTGATATCATCTGGAGAAAGACATAATGAATGTGTTCCTCTTTGTAAATTTAAAAGAACCGTGGTAGCCTTAGCCTAAAATGAACCCATAGATTACGCAAGCTACTGATTGGTTCTATCAAAACAGCCACTTACCAACATAGTACGGTGCAAAGGCCTGACGCTGGTCTTCGCTGAAGAAACACTTGTCCCAGTAGGAGGCAATCTCCTCACGGATAACTGCAGTAACGTTCCAAATGTTCTGAAGTTTTAGTTCTTCAAGGCGCTTTATCTCAGCTTCTAACTGAAATGGAATTGAAACAAATTAAACTATACGTTTAGATTATGCCATTCATAAACAGATAATACAGCCAGAGAGTAAGTCAAACAGCAGTTTAACATAGTAACAGACAGACAATTTGACAAATTGATTCAGATTGACATTCTCCTTACAGCCTCCCTATTTCTTTTCTTGGACAAGGCCATATGCTCTGAGAAAGCCTCCCTCTCCTCCTGGGCGATTTGCAGCCTCTCCCAAAGCGCCTGGACCTTTGTGCGGTAAGAGCTACAAACTGCCTCATTCACAGCCTTCTGATCTTCCAGCTGGAGAGAGAACACAAAACTGTCATAAATGTCTGCTGGAACAAGCCTGTGAACTAATTTACATCTGTGACAGGTTCTCACCTGATGGAGAAGCAGTTTAAGCGATGCAATATTCTCTTCGGACAGACAGAAGGCGTCCTCATCCTCACACACCACATCCCGCTCAAAACTAGTGTCTGGCAATTGCTCCAGGTCCTCCATGCACAAGATAATTTGTCTCTTAATGCAGACAAACTCTTTGTGCCTCCGATCCTTGGATCAAACAATACAACACTGTTACTACCTGCTGTAAAACTCTAAATACACAATCCACCAATAAAACCATGCCATGAGGTACCTTTTAAGCAACACCACTAAAGCACCATAGTGAATTTAGGTATTTCAGACTGAGGAGAGGCTCACAGTGGCCATAGAAGAGGTTTACCTTTTCTGCAGTGAGGTTGACAATATGTTGGCGGAAGTTCTCCAGGTCCTTCAGGGAGGGGACCGAGTCGGGGCTGATACTGTAAGAGTCTGTGCACAGAATGTCGCAGAGCTCCTGGTCCTGCTGACAAAGAGCTTTGAGCTCCTGCATCCTCTGACTCTTCTGTTTCATCATCACTTCTACTCGGGTTCGAATGTCCTTCTCCAGCTGCAGCATCGTGTGCCCTTCTTCCTCCTGCCAAAGCAGAACCAAAATTCTGTGAAACCACTGGGGGACGATGTACAAGATTGCACAGGTGCCTACGGCAAAGACAGTCACAATGGCAAAAATCTTCACAATGACAGAGGTCAAGATAAGGCGTCAACAATGCGCGAGGTTACCTCAAACGGCGGTAAATGCAGTTCCCTGCACAGAATGTCCAGCTCTTTGCGACACATATCTATGCTGTTAATCAACCGGCTCCTGAGGCTCTCTTCCTCTGCGATCATCATTTCCAGCAGACCCTGGGGATAGTGCACATTTAGGCTAGTCCTGTGGGCAACTCATGAGAGCGTACAGGTAACCCCCAAGAGCAAACCCACTCATCGCATTTGATGGCAGAACTTACTTTTATATGACTCTTTACAACATCTGTCCTCTGCAGTCGCTGGTCCTCTGGGATTCCTATTTCCTCCCAAATATCCTTCAGGCGGCACAGTGCTTTGTTCAGACATGACACCGATTCAGCTGCGAGCACTTCACTGGTATGGGCCAGACAAAATGCACCAATATTTCTCAATCAGCAACCACAACACCCAAGGTTTTAATTTCTCTAACACAAAAAGTGAATTTAAAGGACTACATTCAAAGGCTGTGCATGTAACAGTGTCTAAATTGTTTATATTTGCCAAACATCAACATTAACCAATTTTTCAGTAATAAGATAAGCAGAAAAGCATGATAGAAATGTCACAATACGGCTTTATTCACTCAGTTTGCCTAGCAAAAATAACTTGGATACATTCTGGGGTACGTCAGTAAAGTTTGTGAACTAATCTTATTTCAAGCTCTCAGCGACAGATCTGCGCTTAGTGTTACTTCAACTCATTGGAATGGTAATTATTTGTAACCGATAATGCTAAACATTTCCCATAGGCGAGACACACCCAACCGGTTTGGCCAGCTCTACGGTCTCGGTTTTTAAGTTCAAACGACAGCTTTCTAGCTCGTCAGTACATTCAGCTGACATTAATTGTTGCTACATTTTCGACATCTGCAGATTGCAAAATTCCTTTGGCTGTACGTTACCTCGAATAAGGTTATGACAGCTAGCTAACAATCACACGGTAATGCTATATCAAAACGCTCCAACAGAATTTAGCTACCTACATTTAGTAAGCTACATCACGCCTTGTATTAAATACTTAGCTAACGGTCACAGTGAAGCACAACTAGACTCGAGAAACTTGAACGCTACACAGACAAATGTTGTTCAAAATAGCAGGCTAGCATGGAATTAGCATTAGGTATACATACAAACCGTTGTGAACGTCATTACCTTATCTTATCTAAAGTTAGACTATGTCACCGCCTACTTAACGTTAGCTAATGGTATGTTGTTCATTGCAATCATATAATATTATTCGATCTTAAAAATCATTTGGCTAGCTAGTTAACTACCTAATAAGTCAACGTTACTATTATACTAGGGATCTGTTTGATAATCCGACTAACGTTAGCATTCGCTAGACTAGCTACATTGTCATACCATGCCACCACCATTTAGCCAATGACATAGCTAGGTTAACGTTAGCTATCGATTTTATCGGGCTAGCGTTAGCCATGTTAGTATTTTCAAAACTATTACTATGTATTAGTTACTAATGGTGAACATCTTGTGTATCTAGATAACACAGTAGCTAACGCTACCTATTCCTAGCCAGCTAGTATAAACAAAACTGAAGAATGCAGCATTAGACTACGTTAACAAACAGTTCGCAGAGCAGCTAGTAAATTATCTGGATAACTAAGATCGTTCTAAAGCGAAAACCATGTTTTTTTATTTCTTTTATTTTTTTTACAAACCTCCTCCTCATTATGCACTCCTCGAGATCTTCCTTTATGGTAATGTTTGCACCAAGTCCGTTTACTGTAAAAAGTTTGAAATCACAAGTAAAATATCTTGCGAACGAGCTTTTCTGTTCTAGCCAGTGTACTGTCTCTCTTCTTTGCCGATTCAAATAGTGCACCGCATGTAGGTTTACTTCTCATTGGCTACGACGGTCCTAGCGTCACGGAACCGTCGCTACAGGAACCACCAGGGGTAGTTGTTTTTTTCAACGCTCAAGACAATCACTCACCCATGAGTGGCACAATACACAACGTTAACCAATCACACCAGACGTAACCAAACCCCGTTAGGTTGTAACGAACCGATGTGAGGTCACTTGTATTTGCGGTGCTTGAAAATTAAAAATCAAATTATGGGAGAGGCGAGTAGGCTACCGATTTGCGCAAACTGGAAAACAGATCACAAAAAAAAAAAAAAAAAAAAAACACACAGAGGGACCAGTGTCATAAATCTTGCCAAAATATTTTCTTAAATCTTTTAAAAATGAAAATTAATAATCAGAGGCAACACTTTGGCCAGCTGGTACTCACCGAACCAAAAATTATATCCAGCAAGCCAACAAGATAAATTGTGTAAATTTGCAATGAAAGAGATTGAAATATGCTTTGAGATTTTTGTCACATCCAGAGGTGTTGCTCGTGTTGGTGCCACATAATCTGATGTCAATTCAAATTTAAATACCCTCAGTCATATTTACTCACAACCGCAGCCAACCCCTGTCTATGACCTTTATTACATTTATTGATTTATTTTTTCCATTCCATCCATTAACTCATTCCTGGTCAGGGTTGGTCAGCGCTGGAGCCTACCCAAGCATGCACTGCGCAAGAGACAGGCAATACACCTTGGACAGGCTGCCAATCCATCGCAGGACCACACACCATTCACTCACACACTCATACGGGCAATTTAGACTCTCCAGTTAGCCTAACATGCATGTCATTGGACTGTGGGAGGAAACCCATGTGTACAGGGGGAGAACATGCACCTTCCAAGTTGAAAGACCCCAGTTGGGATTCAACCCCAGGACCTTCTTGCTGTGAAGCGACAGTGCCATCCACTGCACCACTGTACCACTGTGCTCCCTGTTTTGGACTACTGAAATATGAGAAATGACACTGAGAATGCTCCCAAAGAAGTTTTATTTAAAGCATCTAAACTTATGGGGCTAAGATATCAGAGTTCGTATCAGCAGAATATCCTCTCAGTACGCTCTTCTACTGGACAAATGAACATGGCACAATCAGATTTCCCCATGTCTTGATCTTTGTGGTTTTACAGCTTGTTGATGGAAGACAGTCTTGTACCTGGATCTTCCTACTGGCCTTTGAGGAAGGAATTAGGATTCACACATGGCTGTCCAACATAGCTTCCAGCATTCTGGCACTGTTTAAAATGGCAGTTGTTACCACAATAAATTTAAACCCTAAAAGAAAAACAAAATATATGTCACAATTGTATACTGTTATGCATTAAAAAAATAAAATTAAAAAAAGTAAAATAAATCACTGTACATATTCAACCTTATTTACCATTTTTAAGTTTTACTATTTTGTTAACACCCTGGGTGGATATGTAACAGATGAGTCAGTTTATATTGATTATGGTCACTTTAAGACAATAGGATGTGAAAGCACAACTTCTGTTGTTACAAAACCCTGCCACCTCAGTCATATATAGTTATTCACATTCTGTAACTCACATGTAATTTACAAATAAGAAACTACAATGATTATGACATTTGAAGAAAGGCTTTTCTTCCACAACTCTTCCATGCTCATTTAATTCTCCCTTCAATCGGTTAATATTGAAGTATTTTAATACAATTTTGATATCGCTTATGTCTCCTATGTTCATTTGTAATTTCTAGGACATTCCCATTTTTGATCAAATTACAGAATTACTTTGGGTCTCCTTACCCCTTTCTCTGCCCAGAAAACGTAGTGCTGAGATTTCGGAATAGCTGCAGCCTCCAAGGAACATCACAAGGATAATGCGCTGGGCGTCGGTCTTGAGCCTGCTTTCGCTTCCACTGTTGCCCGCTGAAAGGGCAGAGGTGTTAAATGCAGTGAGACAGAACTTCTCTCTTTGCGGCTGTAAATCTACATAAAACCTCAATGAATTAATACACAACAGCAGCTGAGGCCAGCAAATAGGCAGTCCTCGTTCAATATATAAAAAGGCTGATAATATTATACAATATTTCATAAAGCTCTTCCCTATACAAGCCAGACTAATAAATGTTAGTGAAAAACAAAACAATCCAAATGAAAAGTTAAGTCTTAAGCAAGCACAGCTTAAGCTTGAATATTTCCTAGTTAATTACTAGGAGGGAGCCTCCTAGTAATTAACTGGGAAATATTCAAACAAATGTTCAGCATATTTCTATTATTGCATGGTACAATTTCACCAGAAGGGGTTCAGTGCAGACATGTTAACATATTTTTTTCTTAAAATGTCCCAGCACAGACAAACCTAAACTTCAGATCTACCGGGAAAAGTACCTGCATCAATGCTAACAGATAGGAAGTTAACCATTTTCAGACAGTCGCAGCAGGAAGAATGGGAGTCTGACCACTCCATTAGCCTCACCCCAGCTGAAGCCTCTCTCACACCCAATAGTGCTCAAAATGTTTCTTTTTTTGTTTGTTTGCATTTAATTAA
Organism: Anguilla anguilla; assembly: GCF_013347855.1. Lineage (NCBI taxonomy): Eukaryota > Metazoa > Chordata > Actinopteri > Anguilliformes > Anguillidae > Anguilla > Anguilla anguilla. The sequence continues at coordinate 48,487,587 of NC_049205.1, forward strand.
GCCCTACTGTACAAGGTTTGTCTTACAGAACTACCCACAATGTAATACATGCAATGCAATACCCTCAATACAGTTATTGTTGCTCCCTCAAAAGCAAGAAGTTAATAAATTCTCAGTAATACATCTCCATGCCTATAATGTTAGGGGGTTTTGGTGGGCTTAAAACAAAAAAGAATTAAAAAAAATATATAATGTTAAATTATTTGGAGCAGATCCCCATGATAAAAGAGGCATTGCCACAGTGTGATTTGGCCCTTGGGATTTAGCGCCCCCACCTGTCACTGCAAACTCATTGCCATTGAGCATGCGTGTAACTTCCTCCAACCCAGTCCAGCCATCCCGCTCTAAGACCTGCAGAAACAGCACACTGGCATCTCAGGACAACAAGACTATGGAGAGACAAAATGAGCATGGAGAGAACAGGCCTGCATACTGATAGGTCAAGGGAATATCACACTGGCAAGGCTCAAAGATGATTTTAATATTTCAGTAAAGCGTGAATAGTTTGTACAGTGGAAAACATATACATGATAAAGACTCCAAGTAAATATATATAATATAAAGCAGCCAGAAATAGGGTAATAAGTACACACACACACACACACACACACACATATGTATTGCATAGTATATTATGTGTAGTTTTATGTTTGTACTACAAAACAGACTTGTGGCTACCCACCTGCTCTATTAGTCTGCAGCTGAGGGGGATATAGGCTCCACTGAAGATGTAGGCCATGTCTCTGGGGATACGGAGGTCATACTCCTCCCCTGACTTTGGGACCTAAAAACAAACATGTTGTTTTAGCATTCGTTTCACCAGTACAAAGTGTTCTGGCCAAGTATTTATTACCCCTGCTTAGAGATCAAAGGCACACAAAGGCAGTTTAATAAACTTGACGAGTAAGCGCAGGGAAATAACTAATGTCGATCTCTATACGATTAACTGATTACTCACTAGGGCAAGCCTCTTGCTCAGCGCTCGGAAATTGCTTTTCTTTGCCAGTGATGAGAAGGCATCAGTCAACTTTCCTGGAAAACACTTTGCATGATTTAAATATCCACAGACTCCAATACAGCAGTCCATCTACTATACACGTACAAAAGCTCGTTCGCAAGATATTTACATGTCTGCATTTAGCAGCCACTCTTATCCAAAATGATTTACACAGATTCGATTTTTACATACAATACATTAATACAGACGGATATTTTACTGAAGCAATTCAGGTCGAGCACCTTGCTCAAGGGTAGAACGGAAGCATCCCACGTGGGGTCCTGACTTACAAACTTGGAATTATAAAAGTCCAGTTCCCTAACCATTACGCTCCAGTGCCACATCATTATGCTACAGTGGCACCTATGCTATGGTTCGTCTGATCTCAGAATTATTCTCCAGCAGACACTGTGTAGCTGCGCTTAGAAAAACATGTTCAAAGATGCCTCGTCTTATCCGCCTTATTTCACACCAGTCTCACCAACAGATTGACTGTTCATCCTCTTGATTCTAAGTGCCCTGCCTCGGTACCTCACCTGCAGTCTTGTCATTGACCAGTTTGCCCACTTTGCTTTCCATGACAGTGAGCGTCTCCCCTGGCTGCTGCTCCACCAGCAGTCCCAGCTGCCGCAGGTTGGCAAACGTTAATAGGTGCTCAATACCGTAACTCTGAAGGGGATGGCACAGAGAGAGGGTCAGTTGTGTCTGAGATAAAAACAGATTTGTGTAGTGACTGGAGAATGAACTTCATTAACTCCATGATGGGTGGAGTCACAATTTTGTGTCTGGACAAGACTTGACAAAAACGTAATATTGCCAAACAAGTTTTGAAGCTGTACTGTCAAGTACACCATGCCAAAAGTAAACAAGATTAATTACAACTTCACTGGAGTATCAGTGAATATTCTTGGCAGGAAATGGGAGGAAATCTAAGGCAAAGACCAAACATTTGAAATCCATTAAAATGTTTGGAAAGGGAATACTCACCTGAAGGTACTGAGCTTTCAGAGACCGATAATCTTTTGGAAGAAGTCCTAAAGGTAAATGGACATATAATTCATTTTTAAACATTTGTCAGGTTTATTTAGGTTATGCTTCCATTTCTCCAAATTAGAATTGGCACACAGACTCACCATTTTCTGTGAGAGACAACAAGCAGAGAAGTCGAAGACTATCAATCATTGAGACCTAGTGGACAGTACAAACAATTAAATAACAGTTCTAGGAATCTCAGTCTCACCAGAGATAGGATCCAAATGTACCACTGTAAGCCCACTTGTAGGCCTGCCCTTCTTATGCTTACCTGTCTGTTTATGTGTTCCTCTACGTAGGCAATGCACTCTCGAATTTCAAAACCCTCCAGCAAAGCTAACAGAAGGGAGAAAAGTAATCTACATTATATACCTAAAACTACCATGTGCATCTTTCCAAAAGTTCTGTCTTTAAAACAGATACCTTCTGTATAAAGGAACTAAAGGGTAATATAAAGACCCAAAACATGGCAGCAAGTCATGTAGCTTTGTAAACTCACAGTGCTCTGTCTTTAAAAGCTCCTGAAAGTCTTGTTTTGTTTTCTTCTTCATCATTGACTCACTTGCACCAATGTCTATGTGGGAAATATGGAATTAGCACATTTATTAGCTTTGGTAATACCATGCAGTTGAGTGATGTGTACGACATGAGAGCCACCAATTGTAAAGCGCTTTGGATAAAAGCGCTATATAAATGCAGTCCATTTTATGAATGATAAACATTGTGTTTTTATAAGACTTTTACAACAGTAAAATGTCTGACTGTTTCAAGGCAAAATAGTTTTTACATCGATAATCTGTACAGTGCAAACCGTTCCACCAACCATCACTGGAAGTGCTTAAGTGGTGGGAGTGGTGTAAATCAGTCAGATGATTAAATACTGAGGTCAGCAAACTCACGCAGGCTGAGCAGGCGATGCTCTTGTTTTAACCCTTTCAGTTCTTCTGAGACAAAAGTTTTCATCTGTTTGATGTCCATCCCTTTCCGCTTCTGCAGGAAGAGGAAGGAGGTGTCAGGAGAGATGGATAGTGGCCTTTTATTTCCTTACAAATTTACTCACATTTTCAAAAGGCTCCCTTGTAGGTTCACCTCTCAACATTTTCTATTCATTATCACCACACCACACATAATTCCCCTTGAAGATGGATAAATAGATAGATGGATACATAACTTGGGACAGACTGATTGATAATAACATTTTTTAACAGAACTGACTAAGTTGAAGCACAAAAAATTACAAGCCATTTCAAATGGAGAGAATCACTCACATCATATGCAGTCTGCAGGTTCCTGGCCTTCTGACTCAAGAAGCCAAAGACATTAGAGAAATGCTCATTCCTGATCTCATTGAATACCTGGAACAAAATCATCCAATCAGAGCAATCCGGACACACAACAGAGAGCACACTCACAAAGTGCCATCCTCCCTCATACCAACCTTGTCTTGAGAGTTTAGCATCACCTTCACACTCTTGTCAGAGGATGTGACATCAGGACCAAACTCCGCACTTCCTGCATATAACAAAGCACAATTCCCTTTGAAAATGGTCATGCTTGAATTAAAATTAAAAACAATATGTGAGTAGACAAGTGATATTCCTGTAAAAATGTTTCTAAAATGATAATAATCATACACTATTTGGCCAGAAGTATGTGGACACCTGACATCCAACATCTAACATCTCATCCAAAATTATGGGCATTAATATGGAGTTGGTCCACCCCCGCTGCTATAACAACCTCCACTTTTCTGGGAAGGCTTTATACTAGATGTTGGAGCACTGCTGCAGTTACAGAACCCAGATAAGGACAATATTTACATGACAAAATATGTTCATTTGAATACAGGCTATGCAATAATGACTCCAAAAAGAACTACGTAGTACAGCTGTCACTGCCATAAGTTTCAAACCAATGCTGAGTATCATAGCAAAGCTAAGAACCACTCACAATATCACGCCATGAGTGTGTTAAATGTAAGTAACCAAACAGCACAATTGCTAGTTTAAGTCAAACAGATCAAATATGAATAACTTGGTGCACTACATACCACACTTAATCCTGAAGATATCATCCACTAGGCCTTCGTAAACAACTTGAGAGCAGAGTGGAGTGACAAAATCAACATCTTAACAACAAAGGGCAGAGAAGAAAAAGAGTATATAATGAATCCTCAACTGATAAAATGAATTGTGAATTACTGCAATGACCACAGTAAAGGACAAACTTGGCAGCACATAGGCTATACAGTAATGAACATACACATGACATACTGCAACCACAAGAACACTTCCAAAAATAGATGGAGGGATAGACAGATAGAGTCAACAGCCAATAAGATAAGCTTGCAAACCTCGATCAATGAGAAAGACAGTCCCAATATCAGGTTTTCGAGCTCTCTGCTCTCCCTCCTCCACTAGCTCCCTCCACAGTGCATATGTCATCTAAAACAAGAATGTGGCAGTCGCTTACAAACATTTTTGGGAGTGAATATCAATGATCATTACTTTTGGCTATAGGTTGAATGTACAAGTTTGCAGGCTAGCCAATTTGTTAGCAAATCTAGGATACTGACACAATTGTGGATATTGCTAGGTTCCGCTCACTGAACTGTATAAGTTCTTATGTAGTTCATTGGTTCCACTTTATATTGCAGTCCACCAACTAAGCCATGCAGCCACTGAGTAGGTGTACATTTTTCCAGAGGACACAGGCAGACTGTAAGGTGACTGGTTGACAAAAGGAGTCACTCTTGTGCACTGATATGGAGCTAACCCTGAAAACCCTTGTGTCTTACCTTAGCCGAACGGCCAATCCCATAAGCCTTTGAGAAAGGACCATAGAGAGAATGCAGGAGGTGAAGTGCACTGCCTGCTGTCGTCATCCAGCGTTGGTCACCCTCCTGAAAACACCTAGCAATTACTACCCTGATCATTACAGTAGAATTTCTCCATAATACACCGCTCTTATAAAAATCAATTTCAAACTTGGTTTACTGTTGTTCATATTTCTGAGCTGACGAATGTTTGTGCACTCAATGTTTTTATCGTTCATCGATACCAGAAAGTCGACCACTCAATGTTTTTAATCATTCATCCATACCAGAAAAGTATCTCTGAAGAATTCAGGAAGCTCAAGGCTAATGATGTCATCATCCAGAGGCAGAAGGTAGAAATCCCATTCATCAGTGCTCACATCTAAAAAAAGAGAAAGGGGCATTCTAATAACACCACACAGGATGTGTAGTTCTACAACATAAATAATGTAAAGCCACTTACCACCATAGACGCCCTGCTCCTCCAAAATCGTCTCACATACGTAGAACTGAAAAAGGTAACGAGGTACAAGACTTTTACAGTAACTTTGAGTACATGCGGGTTTTCTTTATTTAAAAGGATATAAGTGTCTTTGCGCCTTTGAAAGTAAAAGGGAAGCACATCACCTTCCGTGGACTAAATATGATCTTATATCTCCTGAATTTCCCGGCTGCCTTGTCCGCATTGACAATATCTGAAAATATTTCAGCAAATATTTTGCATTAATTAATTGTTTTTACAGGTCAGAAGTCATTATAATCTTATAGTCCAACTTACCAGCAACCCACTTCACAGTTTGTATTCGGGGCCGAATCAGAAAGCACAGTCTTCGGGAAACAGAAAGATTGAGAAGATTATATTAAATTACTACTTAAAAGCATGTTTGGGTTTTAATTACTCTACCAGAGTTTCAGTTAATAAATGCTACTCTAGGTGGCAGCCTCTTTCTTCTTACTTTGACAGACTGGACGTGCTCATCTCTGACATTAAAAATATTATTATTATGTTGGGCTCCTGGCCCCACCCACTCAGCAAGCCCCTCCCCCCAGGCCTATTCTGTGTACTCTTAAGGCAGTTGAGTATTCTATAATTCTATAATTCTATACTTGTACATATACTGTACGTGTTCTTAATACGCAGCTATGCTAACTTTCTTTATCTCATGTTGTTGTATGTCAGGGGAGTGGGGCCTGGGGGGGTTGTTTGTGTACTAAAAATAATTACGGAAGTAGCAGTACTTCTATAATATATCCACTTACTATGAAAAAATCAAATAAAGATCCTTAAAATATGTGGGGTTTTCAAATAGGCTTGGGATTTTCCCAGGGACATGCTAGAACTCACTGATCACACATGCTGACAATTGGTTTGTGTTCCACTTTATACAGTTTGTCCACTTCATGTTGCTGCAAACAGAAAATAAGCAGGAAGAACTTTAAAGAGTGACCCCAGAGAAACGTAGTTTAAGTGTATGTATTAAGAACACACATTAATAATTAAAATGAGAAAAAAATAGCATAGAAGGTTGCCATGATGAAACAACAACACACAATGTACCTTGAGAGCAGTGACATTAGCAATGCGATCCAGAGGACTCATTAAATCTGCCTCAATAAACAGATCCTTCCTCCCAGGGAGCTGGTGAACAAGAGGGCACAGTTATATATTTTAATGGGAGCTGTAGCTAATTGTTAAGTGTGGACATATAGAGCAGCTGGTTGTGTTTCATAAGGAGGGTTGCTGTACCTGTTCCAGGAGATAGATGAGCTGGTCCTTTGCCAGTCTCTTGAGAAGAGAAAAATCAGGTGGCTCGGGGGCATCTCGTCTGCTGCTGTGTGCCATAGGGACAGATGGGCGACAGTACAGCGTGCGGGAACAGCTGACTGACACAGCTACGTTACTTGCAAACCCTCTTCCTATCGTACTAGCGCTGTCAAATATTGGCGGTATGACCCAATCAGTTATAAACGTTTAAAAAACTAGCAACAAATGAATCTATTTCAACCTCCAGCATTTACTTTTAGTATTCAAAGGTCCTAATTTAACTTACAGCTAAATAGCTGTACCACAAGCTTCTGTCGTTGATACTATGCCATATACAAGCTAAACAATTTCAAACGACCTGGGGCGAACATTTCAAAACAAATGTATCTACCAAAATAAAATGAGTCAAACGTTAGACAACTAGTGTGAGCGACAACTTAGATGCCAAACGTTAATGTTGCTCACAACATTAGCTATAACATAAAGCTTCGCATGATCGAGCTAACAAGCAGCAATACACTGCACAGCACATGTTAATTGCCTTTAATTGTCACCAACCAATTATTGGACTAAATGCATAGCAACTGCAATAGAACCGCTAAGTTAATGCTAATAGGTGACATGCAGGAATACGCGCAGCCGACTAAATCAAAGTAGTAAGCTATCTGGCTAACATTGTCATTTCGGAGCTCATCTCTAACGCTCAGAGAACTGTTCTCTGCTGACGCCTTGTCGTTCCTTTGGATGCGGAAGCAAAGTTGCTGCAATGCTTGTTTCTTCCGGACAAGTAACAGGATACATCCGGTTCAATGAAGGCTGTAGTCAAATCAGGGGACCAGGGATCGACATTCCCCGTGAAGCTCGAAAACTCCAGTGCTTAGGTTAGGTATTGCAGTTTATGAAGCCTCTGGTTCCAAAAAGGAAATTTCCACCATTGACGTCCATTCAAAACTATGAATTTACCATGGCGAAATGATAATATTTTGGACATAACTTTATGATTCTGAAATTACTTCACACTGAACTAATTACTCTCCAGGGACCGAAGCTGCACAGTAATAAATAAAAGGTTTTTATTCCTATTCATCCCTTCACTTTAGGTACACAGTGCGCATGCTCCGGTTCCAAAAAAGCCCCATAGTCAAACTGGTAGCTGCATGAGCTGGCTTCATGCGCCAATGAGCAGCTCCCATAGAAATCTGTGGAACAGGTTAGCGGAAGCTATCCACATTCTTGTATATCTCGATGAGTCAAACACGGAAAGAGCGATGGGCAAAAGTCGTTTTGCTCATTTAACTGAGTGAAAATATTTGTGGGCTTTATACAAAGTAATTATTTTGCTTATTTATTTATATATTTTGATACGAATAGGTAACTAGTTAAATTACTTGTAGCAGGTGAAATTTAAAGTCTGTTGTGGGTAACGTAGCGTTAATAAATGTTACTCCAGTATACATGACCTGCTATCTGTAGTGAAATAATGAGTTCAGATTCAGCGCTGTTGTTGGAAACCGTACACTTTGCGGCAGAAAAACATAAAAATCAACGGCGGAAGGACCCTGAAGCCACACCATATATCAACCACCCAATTGGTAGGTAAACAACGAAGGCGGTCACGGCCCTCAAATACACAATCAGATGTTGAATCTAATCTATTTTTTCCATTGTATTTTTCCTCCCGTTTTTTATTACAGGTGTGGCAAGAATCTTAAGCCATGAAGGTGGAATTACTGACATTGAAGTTTTACAGGTAAATTTCTTTTAATTTCATCATCTAGGTTGGTGTGTAGTTCTGCTTACTTTTTCTGTGTATTGTAAGGTGAGAAGATGGACACTAATCCATGCTAATATGTGTGGCAAAATAGCCTACCTTTACATGGAAATCCATTGATTTCTCGACCTACACGCTGTTCTTATATGAATGGAACATGCTGGTGTACTCGTATTTTATTGTTATTAGGCCTAAATTGTATGTGCCTTAACATGCTGGTGAAAGTTTACCAAATGTGTCTACTCTCAAGTCCCCAGAAGCATTGATCTGTGCTGTAATTAAGTGTACCAAAATTTGCATAACATGCTGTACACCTATAACTGTGTTATCTCCTTGAGTATACAAGGAAGAACAGATTCTGAATACAGCCAAGGTCACAAAACATCACAACTCAAAAATTTCCATTTACAGTTTGGCTTTGTTTTAAACCCTTCAGGCAGCTTTGCTTCATGATACAGTGGAAGACACTGACACCACCATTACAGAGCTTGAGGCGGTATTCGGGCAGACGGTGGCCAGAATTGTCCAAGAAGTAACAGATGACCGCACTCTGACCAAGCAAGAGAGGAAGCGTCAGCAGGTGGAGCATGCGCCATATTGCAGCCACCAGGCCAAACTGGTGAAACTAGCCGACAAGCTGTACAACCTGAGGGATCTCAACCGCTGCACGCCCTCTGGTGAGTGCACAGGATGAAATAATCTTATCTTAAATCCATCATCGGCCGTGAGCTCACCTCGATCTCCGATACCTATCAGATCTGCATTTAGCGCAAAGGACTGTAAAGACTCCACACACCCTGCCAACCCCTCTCCTCAGGGAAAAGACTCAGAGCCATTAAAACAAAAAATACTCATTTCCTCGACAGCACCTATTGTATGACTATACAGTTACTGAATAGCTACTCAATGATATACCAGCTGTTTATGACAACATACAATCCAAATGCACAATAGTTCTTTTTATTTACATTATGCTGTGCTTGATATCGTTGTTGTTATTGTTGTTCTGTCATGAATACACTGAGGCAAATTTGTAACAGCTAAGTTGGTATGGCAATAAAGTGTTGAATCTTGAATCTGGAATCTTAAATCACAATGAGATCGGAAATGGTTGTTCACGTTCATGTTCTATTTTTTGAATTCTTCAGCCAATTATATTATGATATACGTTTTCCATAAGAATCTCTTCTAAGGCCTTTTTTCACTCCTGTTAGGGTGGACAGAAGAACGGGTCCAGGAGTACTTTGTGTGGGCGGCACAGGTAGTGAGAGGATTACGTGGCACCAACCAGACACTCGAGAACAACCTGCAGCAGCTCTTCAAGCAAAGAGGTGTCGAGATGTGACTGCCTTTGGACAGCCTGTCAGAGTGCCACACCTATGTATCTGGGGAAAAAAGTTGCCCCAGTTCTTTAAATTGATTTCATCACATTTTTCTGTAACTGAGAGCTTTTTGTCTAACAGCACTTTTAAGATCTAGCCCTCAACACTGGTTTTTATCGAATGCATATTACCTCATTTGTCAGTACTGTGTCTCATATGAGTTTCACTATACGGCATTTACATTGATAAACTCCACTGATTTGTAAAATAAAATAAAATGTTGGGAAATAAATTTATTTATGATCACACAGATGCTGCAATTGTGTTCTCTACTTCACTATTCAGTTATGGTTGATAAGAAATAATTGACACGTGAACATTGAACAGCTTTGTATATATCCTATACTTTTACTGTATGAACAAACTAGTGGTTGTTAGCACCCTGTTAGACTACAAAGCCGAAATGTATGCTTGTAATATTAACCCTTGTGTTCTGGTTAGTTATTAGCACCTGTGAAACTGTCAGCCTGAGTCACATATACTCAGGACATTACTGGGAATTTAAAGCAATACAATTATTATTATTATTATTATTATTTTTTGCAAAATACACTATATATAAACTATATATAATTTCAATTCCAAACAATATACACAATATGTATGGTAACTGGTTGCTGCTTACTCCTGCTAGATTACATTTAATAATGAAAGTGACATTAATTTCTGATAAATATGTGATTTATATATTTTTAAATCCAATATAATGAAGGTATGAGGGGCATAAGTTATTTTTACCTGTGAACAAATGACATGGAACAAGGTTTTCATACAGTAGATTATGTTTTGAAGTGACAATCAAAACAATTGTTCATCTTTATCTTATTATATTCAAAGACACCATATAGGCAAAAAGACAAATGCAAATATAGATGATGAACAGCAAATAGAAATACAAAACAAGAACCAAATTTGCACTGGTTCAGTCACTGGTTGTGAAATATTTATCTCAAAAGTGTCATTCCTTTTTTCTAAATGGGTCAGTTTCCATACAGATATTTCATGTAATTAGCCTGTTTTCTAAATTTCACATTTTTAATTTTAAGTGGGAAAAGTATGATTTGTTGACATGTATATGTATTGCGCTTACCGAATATATATATATATATGTACATACACCTACTGCACTTTACTGCTTCTTTTGCACTTCTGGTTAGATGCTAACTGCATTTCGTTGTCTCAGTACGTGTACTCTGTGCAATAACAATAAAGTTGAATCTAATCTTATCTAATCTAATACAGAGAATGACCATTTGTAACATGAAATAACAAAGGCCATGTCCTCCAAATTAAATGCAGAGCAGCATAGAATACCTATTACAATTTTATTTTGTAGCCTGTGTTCCCACTGTCATTAAAATAGGAGCATTGATTTTCTAATGCAGGGCTGCCCAATCCTGTTCCAGGAGATCTACCTTCCTGTAGGTTTTCGTTTCAACCCTAATTTGGATTAATCCTGATTCTACTAATTAACAGCTCAATTAGATTCAACAGCAAGTGATCTAATGTAGACAGGAGACGTATGGAAATAAAATTTCAGCCTTTGCTTTCATATTAATACAATGGATAGCCCGAAGCTACGACCTGGGAACCTTTAGGATTTAGTTCTTGTTTTAAAGGGAACGCCACCGAGATCCGGTAACCCATAATGTATTTCCGGTCTGAAAAAGGCAAACCGTAAACAGCCATCACTCTAGTAGGCTAAACAAAATAATAAGGTTCAACGTTGCTTGTTAGGTTTCTCCGTACATTTTTGTCTTTTTAGCCGGTCAATCATGTCCGGGCAAAACGCTCTCAACATGAAGCAACCACCGATCCAATCCACAGCTGGAGCTGTGCCGGTGCGAAATGAAAAAGGTGAGCGCAAGTGCTGAGTTAGCCTGGTGCTAACGAGGGCCCGAGATTTGCGGCACATTTTACTTGTTACTTTCTCAGTTTAGCACAACGTAGTCCTTGAAATATACTGATTAAAATGAAATTTAAATTGAGACATAATGCTAATTATACTTCCCTGACACATATCAGTACCAATATCGCTATTCATGTATTACGGTATGTTTATGGCGGTGAAGTAACGTTAACCTGTACCTGTATGGGTAATTGTGTGTCTAGTACGGCATATATTATGACCAAATAAGGCTGATTGATTAAATAAGTCATACGACTGAAATGAATGAGGGACAGGTGGTGAAATGTTATTGTAGTGTGTGCAACGTAGCTAATATTTACACGTCCTACTATGTTGTTGTAAAACGTGTTCAATTTTGTCAATGTGGTTGTTTCTTAGGTGAGATTTCTATGGAGAAGGTGAAGGTGAAGCGATATGTGTCAGGTAAGCGTCCTGACTATGCCCCTATGGAGTCGTCGGATGAAGAAGAGGAGGATTTCCAGTTCGGGAAGAAGGGCAAGGAGGCTGAGCCAGAGCTGGAGCTTGAGGAGGAAGAGGTGTCAGACCCTCGTCTGAAACGCCTGCTCAACCGCGTCTCGGAGGATGTGGAGGAAAGGTATTTCTTATTGCTTCATCCACAGATGTACTTTGTGATGCTGATGTTTTTGTTTTACACTGCTTGTTTTGGACTGTTCTGAAGCAATAATGTTTCCATCTTGTGGGCATCCCAAAGGTTGGCACGACACAGGCAGATCGCTGAGCCGGAGCTTGTGGTGGAGAGTGAGGAGTCGGATGAGGGGACTTGGCACCCTGAACGTGAGGAGAGCAGTGAAGAAGAGGAAGAGGAGGAGGAAGAGATTGACGATGAGGTGAGCTGGACAGGCGTGTCAGAATTTCAGTAACGACCATGGTCATATTGGTGGGATGTAAGGCCACTATATAAAACCATTGTTATAATACCTCTCCTTTGTTGGCAGCAACAAAACAAGAGGCTTAGGCCCAAAAGATACCGTATGCAAGTACATGAACACGGAGGCTTTGAGCTACGCAAAGTTGATTTCATGCATAGTTGCATTCTGAAATGTGTCACCTGAAATTCTTAATGCAACACAAGTGCGGGCTGCGGTGTCAAGCGTTGCGAAGTGCGCTATAGCAGGCAACAACACGATGAAGCTGTCTTCTTCGATTTTTGCTCCCCCGAGACTCTGGTTCATTACCTCCAGGGGGACATAAGAATGCGTGTTGAGTATGCACCATCGGGCCTTGTGTTTGCAGAGTGTTCGGCCCGGTGTTTTCATGTGCATTTGCGTACTTGCGCAGGGTATGTTTCAGGCCTTAGAATGAAGCTTGACGTTTCGGTGTCTGGTTTTGGGTTGCAGGAAATCGAGAGGCGCCGCGCGATGATGCGCCAGCGAGCAGAGGAACGGAAAAACGAAGATATGGAGATCATGGAGGTGGAGGAGGAGGGCAAGTCAGGGGAGGAGTCTGAATCTGAGTCGGAGTATGAGGAGTACACAGACAGCGAAGACGAGGCAGAGCCGCGGCTCAAGCCTGTCTTTATACGCAAGTAAGAGACACAGGCGGGCGTGGGACACACTGTGGGGGAAATGCAAATGTCACATCCCCTATATTGTATGTAAGGAAAAAATAATTGCTTTTTTATTTGCAGAAGAAAAGGTAAAATTGTAATGCCGGCTAAGTTAAATAAATAAATGATAAATAGTTTGTTAGAAAAGGTGGTGTACAGGCAGTGGAAGAGCTGACGGTATCCTTATCCTGCTTGTACTTACAGGAAGGACAGAGTGACTGTGGCGGAGAGAGAGGCCGAGGAGCTGAGGCAGAAGGAGCTGGAGGCTGAGGCCAAAAAGCAGGTGGAGGAACGAAGGCGCTACACCCTGAAGATTGTGGAGGAGGAGGCGAAGAAGGAGTTCGAGGAGAACCGGCGCACGCTGGCCGCGCTGGAGGCCCTGGACACGGACGGAGAGAATGAGGAGGAGGAGTACGAGGCCTGGAAGGTCCGTGAGCTGAAGCGGATCAAGCGGGATCGCGAGTGTCGAGAAGCGTGAGTACCGCCCTATATATATGAAGGCATTCATTGAATTTCTCACAGGAGCAGACTTTATTTAGAAACAGAACACAGCCACTGTTTGACTTTCCCAGTGGAATTCCATTGGTGACAACTGATTTGACTGACTGGTTGTGCATGTTTTTTTTCCCCCTCAGGATGGAGAAAGAGAAGAGTGAGATTGAAAGATTCCACAATCTCACCGAGGAGGAGCGCAGAGCAGAGCTTCGCAACAACGGCAAAGTCATCACCAACAAGGCCACCAAGGGCAAATACAAGTTCCTCCAGAAGTACTACCACAGAGGAGCCTTCTTCATGGTGAGAAACACAGGCCTGTGATTCTAATTAGACTTTTGTTAGGATGCATGCTTGTATTATGATATGGTAACATTTTCTGACTTTAAATTGTTTGTTTTGTTTTTCTACAGGATGAAGAGCAGGATGTCTTCAAGAGAGACTTCAGTGCTCCCACCCTGGAGGACCACTTCAACAAGACCATTCTGCCCAAAGTCATGCAGGTCAGCTTGAGTTTCATTACAAATGTTAAAAGTGAACTATTTGAGTCTCTGAGGTGGCAAATCCAACTGAGGTATTTGTTCCCTAGTGTAGTGATGCACACCCGGTGTGGATCGAATCGTGCATTACAGAGTTGACTAGTCAGGAGTCCTGTGGGTCTATGAACAACTGGTCAGGGTGTCATGCAGACAAGTAGGATTTCAGCTGAAAGGGGATACCGCATATTTGGTAACTTTTGGTCGATTGGCAGTTGCCTTTATTGGGCAATGTACTAACCTAAGTGCCAGTTGGAAATTCCGGTGCAGTAAATGTGGTCGATTGCATACTAAAAGCAAAGGCTGTCTTGCGATACATATATTTTTCAAAGGCCACGTGTGCCTTCCCAAATGGACTGGCTTGCTCTTATGATTGTGCATTCCAAATTGCCAAGCGGGTTGGTATAGATAGTAAATTATTTTTTTATTTTATTGTATTAAGATAGTATAAAAAATGTTACATTAGAATAGCTACAGATTGTGTATTACTGAGTAAAGATTTGGTATTGTTCATTGAAAACTAATTGGAATTTCATTGCTGGATTTCAGGTCAAGAACTTTGGTCGTTCTGGGCGTACCAAGTACACGCATTTGGTGGACCAGGACACCACCTCATTTGACTCTGCTTGGGCTCAAGAGAGTGCACAAAACAGCAAGTTCTTCAAGCAGAAGGCGGGTGGCGTGAGGGACGTGTTTGATCGTCCTTCTGTGCAGAAGAGGAAAACCTAAACTGCACCCATGCAGAGTGAAAGCTCCGGTGAAGACGTGGGACACAATAACTCGACGCTCTGTGTCTTGTGACTGAACCACACTCCTTCCAGCTCACATTCATACTGGAAGCCCCCTGCTTGGGATGGGTGGTTACCCTTGACTCACGGACTACATTACCTATAAATGCTCAACTGGTTTTAAGTTGTAATCCATTATTGAGGATAAATGTCAAACAGGTATCCATCAAAGAGAATGGGTGTTCAGTCATCGATTGTTCCAATTTCTGTACATTTTTTAGTAAATATAAAACCATTTCATAGCCATTGCAGTGAAAATACCATTTTCTAATTTGAACAATATCACAGAAACAGTCTTCTGATTTTTCCACAGCTGAATTTTTTTCTCCTTTTTTTGTTAAATATGTGGTGAATTTCTCTGTAAATAATTACTTGTAACAGCCCCTGAAAGTAGTGAACTTTTATTGAGTGATATTAAATTGGAAAAGTAAAAGTAGAATGTCAGCTCTCGTGTATTGCAATGAAAGCATTTCCATACTTGTGTTTTCTGTCAGGACTAGATGCACTTAAAACACATTCCCCATCCAGTCCACTTTGTCAATTAAATGGTCAATCAAATGGTATTTATAGACAGTCCATGCACCATAGATGGAATAGCTCAAGACAGTCTGCTTGTTGTGCTATTGAGAAACCATTTACAGGCTCTTTCCTTCCCGTTCAGTTAGTCAGGGCGATCAGTGCTTCCACCACATTGCCCATGTGCTCTCTCAAACTGCGTTCAGCTGTGCCTCTGGGGATCTCCATCTCGCTCATCTGCGGAAAATGAGCAATGTTTTCTCATTCGACATTGTATAGAATACATTATTTTAAAAGGTATAACACCTACTTTTTTAAAACAAAATTTTTCTATATTAGCATAACACATCCAAGTAGAAATCTTTTAATAGAACTATTTTGGTTGTGTAGGTCACAACCTTAACAGATTTCGCTAAAAATAGAGAACAAAGCCAATAACAAAACATCGGAAATGAGTAGAGAATTGATATTGTACTCACTATAAGTTCTACGTCTTCTTTCTTGATTGTGACTTTGGCCAGTTCCTTTTCTCTGGAAAAGTTTTGTTTAGTTTGTTAGAAACAACCACAAAGACGGTAGTCTAAATGACAAATTTATAAATGTAGGTCTGAAAAGTTTGATACTGAGATGCTGTGCTCACCTCTCCTGTTTTGCTTTCTGTTCTCTTGATCTCCTGTCGCCAATTACCGACATAGCCTGTGAACTCAAGAATTGAATGCCACTGAGAAATTACATTAAGGGTTAATGATATTCACACAATAAAGCATCAGTCTACTTCAAGCATTTATAAAGACAACGGATGAGTATTATTATTTATCAATACTTAACTCGACGAGTTACTACGTCTGAAAAAGGAACCAACAAGTTTAAGACGTTTAATTTTCTGTCAAGGTCACTAACATGACGCGCATCTATCAATACTGTACTACTGTATTCGTATGGATGTTGATAGCGAGCTGGCTTACACAATACAACAGCGATATCTAACCTAAACGCGAGGCCATTGGCCGGGTTTATACAGTGCCTCAGCTCCGCGTGTTGGGTGTTTTTACCGTTTCCAGATCCGAGCTGGATATTTCCTTCTCTTCGGCATAATCAGTCACCCGCTCCAAGTCAGCAGCTCCACTGTCATGTTTGCGAGGTTTTTCTGCTGGTTTTTCAGTACAATTCTCCTCAGCATCTAAGTCCAAGTCCACATCCCCTTCCGCGGCCATGTTTGCCTCTTTACTACCGGAACTAAAGTAAAGTGCAAGGCTTTCTTCTAAATGTGATTCGGAACAGAATTCGTGGAACACTTGCGGCACGTGGTCCAAAGGCGGTGGTGCGCAGTCCTAAAGATAGTGGATTATTTGAATAAATGGTGCAAGATGGTTAGCTTGAAAATCAACTTGTCAGACTGGGAGAGACTATTGGAAATGCATTGAGACAATCTTAGCATGTTAATATTGCATGCATATTTAGGAAGCACGTGGACGTTACGCAGAGTAATGTTCATAATCTATTTGTCGGTTAGGCAATAAATTCTGCCGTCATTAACGACTACATAAAGTTATTTTATCCGGTAAGGTAACTTCCAGAACAAATGGCAAACATTTACTAATGATATTCAAAAATATTGTTTAACCTGTGGGCAGAATATCTCAATTTTGACAATGTTGTTAAGATAATCCCGTTGCAAAACAGAATTGACTAATAACTCATTTTGTAGTACAAGCAATACGCCAAGCATCCACTCTCGCACTGGCCAAAATCTCTATGTTAAACGGCACCTCGCAAATCCGTCATGCCAACATTTCTTACAGGCTATAGACGTATATATGTCTATGTTACAAGCCACTGCCAATAACAGTTGACTGTGTTTGATTGGTTTGATACGATATCAGAAATAACGCAACGTGTGGTTGCTGTCAGAGCTCACTACCGTTTCATTATTACATTTGAATTTGTTTGCCTTTAACGTGACAGCATTGCAATCTTTATCTCAAATAGCCATTTCCTCCATTTTCTTGCTGGAGTGCTTCATACAATTGAATGTGCGAGGATCCTATCCACCACTAGATGGCGTACACGGCTTCTCAAATTCTCAAAAAGTGTCATTTTTTCAATAATCATTACCACAGATAATAATGATTCTTTCGTTTTAACACGTGGATAATCACAGTTGTACGTGCAATATTGTTTGCAACCAAAGCTCTGTCACCAAAATAGAAGTAACAGTTATGATCTGTTTATATGAATTAAATCTATTGCCTATGAGGGAACTAATGTCTGTGCATTGGCAAGTAAATATTCCATTCAGCTAGAGTGGGCAGATCTTCCAGGGTTCCTTATTACACAGCTTTTGTGGAAATGTAGATGTGCGAGGCTGGATTAAAGAGTAAGAGCTTCCCTTACTATCTTTGGTCCATAAGAGGTTTACCCGGTCTTAATGCAAGGAGTGTCACTGTAATCAGGACCTTTCCCCTGTACTCTGAAGGGGCTGTGATGTTTTGTTACCACCAGCAATGTGACCCAATCCCTTGACTTGTCTGTAATTGGCTTTGAAAGATCTATCCTGGTTCCTTGATAAAGGCTACTTGTTTTAATCCAACCCCTCTTTCACCTGGGATACTTGTTCTTGGTAGTGTATATGTCTGGAATATACTATCAGCAGGAATGGTTCTGGAGCTAGCCAGTCTCTGCAGTCCAAAAGCTAACCCTTTCATCTTGGTGTATGACTGATTGCTGATTGCCTGTGGATCTGGAATTTTTTCCTGGCACCTGGATCAGTGTGGAAAGTGATGCGTCGCTGTGTCCGGGCCCAGGTAGGACCGGCAGTCAACAGCTGGAATAATACTACTGTCTGCTGTCGTGCGCTTAAAAGTACACTCCACTGTTGTTATGAAACAGTAACTTGCCACAGGTTATCCCAGTTGTAATTCAGATTACATTTCTTTTTATATTACATTAATTTCATGAATGCTCTTATCCAGAGTGACTTACAATGTAGATGTAATTTGGTTAATTAATAGATACAGTGGTATTTATCTATACAGAAATATGGCCATTCATTACTTCCTAACTATGTTCTCAATAAAATCAGATGTCAGATGGAGAAATGAAGGAAGATGAGTATGCTTAATTCACACCTGATGACTGTGTGATAAAGGATACTAGCAAGCAATTCCAGAAACATTCTCAGGAAGTTAGCGTAACTGATTTAGGAATCCATACATTCCTACAGTTTCCTGGAAGTCCATTGAATGTTAAGTTTTAAGTCACAACAAATGGAATTGAATGGAATGGTTTTGATATCATTATCAGTTTTTTTATTCCTATTTTTAAATTTAGCTATTTCCAGGACTTTCATTTGGAACATTATAGACACATGTCCTCCATGTCCATGATTTTTTACTTGACTGAATGATACTCAGAGGATAGTTCCAGTAGAGCATTGTCTGTGTCCAGGCAGGGACCACAGATACAGTATTACGGCAAAATCTCTCCCACTGTCAATGCATCCATAGCTCAGATGGAAACATAGCAGGTTCAGAGGCCTTCCAAACAGGAATACATGTGGCCTGTGATGGTGGCAAGGAGAATTAAGAGTCATTTGTTATCATTAATTTCAGATGTGATTTGGGATTTTAGTGAAGATTAATATTGACATGTGGTTATATTAAATAATCTAGCTCTGGCACGAAGAACACACAGGGGATATGCCTCTTGTGTGCATTCAATTGGTGTGTGCTCATTTAATCACTGAAATCCATTTATTTTTTATAAGGGACACTTGTGCTATGCATAAATCCCAGCATGTCACTGGATTAGGGTCTGAATTCAGGCTATTTCCTGCAGGTACCATATCTATATATTGTTGCTTGTGTTTGTGTGTGCGTGTGTGTGTGTGTCTTTCTTACAGAAGGCAAGAATTTCTTAATATTTTGTGAACTTCATTGTTCACAACATACTAGTAAAAAAAGATTGTGCGTTGGAGACTTTAATAGACATTTTTATTTTTGACAGCCAGGGATGTATGGAATGTAAAGGGACATTGCTTATCAGAAAATAACAATTCTCAATTTTATGGAGAATGAAGTTAGAATGGAATACAATAATTCCAATTAGAGATGGTACATATAAGGCAGGAGTTCTCAATCTCATCCACAAAGGGCTGGGGTGGCTGCAGGCTTTTGTTCCAACCAAGCAGTTACACACCTGATTCTGCTAAACAAGGTTGCTTAGCAAAGAGTGCAGTAGCTGATCAGAATCAGGTGTGTAACTGCTTGGCTGGAATGACAGCTTGTAGCCACACTGGCCCTTTCTGGACAAGACTGAGGACCCCTGATATAAGGCATGATACATTGACATGGGACTGAGATGACTAAAATGTGCATTTTATTTTGTAACATTTATTGGCTGATGAATTGATTGACTGATTGAGTGTCAGAAGAGAATGCCATTTTAAAAGTTTACTGTTGTTCGTCATTCACTGGGGCCACATGTTTAGCAGTTGTTCAAACATGCAGGAAAGGAGCATTCTTCTGGATGTATGTGTGAATCTGACAGAGAGAGGCATGCTGTCCTAATACACAGACCAGTTCTCTTAAAAGCAAGATCCTCTAATTGGTTTAGATAACTTTGCCAATGCGTGATTGAAGCAACGAGAGATTAAAGACCTAAAATTAAACTTCATTGTGGGCCGGAAACAGCAGCCCTGGATACGGTCTATTGTCTTTATTGCTTTCTAGCTCTGTGAACAATAGGCTACATTATGCTCAGAGAGTCACTTGCGGTTTTGATTTAGGGAACAGGTTCTTTTTTTATTTAAACTGTGAATGTAATTTCTTAACATATCATTAACTAAAGTTATTTTTCAGGCTCAGAGGTAGATACCAGTAAGAAATCAAGGAAATGTGATGCTTTCTAACATACTCTGTATAGGCATCTATTTCTGGAAGAGACCAGCTTCATAAAGCATATGCTGTCCCCTAGTGTTATATCTTCTACATTAATACAATACAATACAATCCCCATTCTGAATGTTTCTGACATCGTTTAAATCATTGTTTGACCAGGCGTTTTATAGTCATACCTTACTGCCCTGTATTCTGCTGCTGCTTCTTGCTCTTAACTCCTTCAGTCAGCTGTCAGTGTGAAACCTCTCATTAATTTCTTCATTACCTTAAAGCTTCTTATTCAGTTCAGGGGTTAGGGAAGCCTGCTGTTAACTGGGTAACTGGGGGTTTGAGGAAAGAAATCCATGTTGTATTAAATGGTGAACGGAGACAAGCCTGTGATGTGTAATATTGTTATGATTCACTACAATGATTCGTTATTGTCATTCATCGTAAATGTGCTTTGGGCAAAAGTATAGACATTTAATATTTTAACTCTTTTTTAAACTTGAATCTAATTGAACATTTGCCTTATGCAATAGATTGGTGCTTCTTTATGTTTAATTAGGTTACAATATAATGAAATTAATATCTGTTAAAAACATGAGACAACAGTCCTGCCATTATATCTGACAAAATTTGTATTTTGTATAAGAAATTGCCCACTTGGTTCAACTATGATACTGTGCTAGCCGCTTCCTTCCAAAGGGCTATGTATGAAAAATGTGAGGAGCAGGTTAAACTTGTTTCAGCCTGTCTTGAGATAGTCTTGTCCGGCCGTGGTGCTGAAAGCCATTTCTCACTCTCCCCCGCCCCCACAAACAGCCTTTCAGAGTCACTCAAGGGCCAGAAAGAAATGTAAATGAAAAACACACAGCGTGAGGTGCTGACATTCGGTTTTCATGAGCTCAGGAGATGCTCAGACCCTGGAGCACCAGGTCTGTCGGTGTTTCTGTGTGAGAGCTGCACATGCACTGCCTCAGGTATGCTGGTGCTCCGCCCTGGAGCCTCCGTCTGAATTAATGTGTCAGACTGCAGCACAGTGAAGGTCACCCTGGCCGAGGCAGACACTCAAAGACTCTGGGATTATCCCGCTAGCGCATCTCCATGCACAATGACCCAAATTTAATCTTCCCCCCTGTTTACTCTCAACTCCCTGTTAAGCTTCAGTTTCAGCCTTTAAGCCCAAAGTGTGTGTTAATGGCAAAGGCCATGGCTGGTCAAATCCTCATTCATCAGGTTACTTTGGGTGTATTGCTTTAGAGTGAAGCACATGAGAACACACCCAAAACACACACACACACACACACACACACAATACATGCACTGTGCTTGGTATCAAGTCATGATTTGCACAGGTACATTATGCGTTTTCATGTGAATGTTACAAGTCATTCTTTATCCTGTCTTATAAGTATTACCTGTTTGGTGAATAAATAACAATCTATTGAGTTGAACTAGCAGCTGACTGTTTCACTTCTACGTTTCTTAGACTAGCAGAACTGATGAGCATTTTCTGACGCTGAAAGGAATGAAGTAATAAAGCCTTGTGAATAAAATCAGTGCTGACAGAATGATCGAGCTTTTCGTGTGTTACCACTTCTGATCTTTGCGATAACAAAAATCACAACGAACAGAAACAGATGTGACTCAAAGTACCTCAGATGGTGGGATTTCATGGCCATACATGTGAACTCCCTTATATCATTTCAGAGTGATGAAATATATACAGCACTATAACTGCAGCTGAGTTGCATTTTGTTTTAATTTTTAATTGACTAGGTTACCCATAGAAAGCATTTTCAGAATTTCATTAAATGTTAAATGAAGAGAGTTACTAAAATAAATTCAAATGTATTATTATTATTGTTGTTGTTATTAGGGGTCCAAGCAGCGAAGCTGGTGGAACCCTATTGTATCTGTTAGGATTATTATTATTATTATTATTATTATTCTTATTTTTCTCCGGTAAAAGTGTCTGAGGCTCAGCAACCATAAGTCCTGGAGCAACCAAATTTGGCACGTGGGTTCCTATGGGCCCCCACTACTCAGGCACTAAAAACCACGTACGTGGACCAGATGGTGGCGCTATAACAAAGCGTTTTGCATAAAAGGCCATAACTGTCACACCATAAGTCAGATCAACACAAAACTTCATCGACCTATGCATCTGAACGTGCTCTACAACTTTGCCATTGGCCCCACCTATGTCCGCCATATTGTTTGCCCGCCATTTAGACTTTTTAGTTGGGGCGTGGCAGTTTTCTCGGCTAAAATGTCTGAGGCTCAGCAACCATAAGTTGTAGACCAACCAAATTTGGTAGGTGGGTTCCTATGGCCCCACACTACTCAGGCACTAAAAATCACCTATGTCGGCCAGATGGTGGCGCTATAACAAAGGATCATACTTTAAAAGGCCATAACTCCCACACCGTAAGTCTGATCGACACAAAACTGCATCAACTGATGCATCTGAATGTGCTCTACAACTTTCCTATTGGGAGCACCTACGTCCGCCGTATGGTTTGCACACCATTTGGCCTTTTTCATTAGGTGGGGTGCGGAAAAGCCGGAGCTCCAAATCTAAACGGTTACGACATCGAGTAAACTTCTTTACGGCAAGCGACAACCATGGCGACGCTAGTTTTTATCAGTGAAAGCACGGTCTGACAGTGCCACCTAGCGTGCATGCTAGGATAGGCTACCCAAAGTTTTTCAGTAAAACCTTTCTGAGAGGAGGAATAATTACTTTTCTTTGGCATGGATCCATTTGAAGACAGTATCTGGTGAGTTCGTTAAGTCTTTAAATCTGTCATTTTGGTGAGAAAAAGCTAAACCATTTTATTGGTAGTTTTAGAGTTTCTGTGCAAACGCGCGAAAACACGCTGGTATAATAAAACAATGACGGTAATACATACATAATCCGCTTCGTTCCGTTGCTACCATAACATAACAGACTATCTCGTGTCTACAGCTGCAGTTTCTCGCTGCAATTTCTAACATTGAATATTCACAAAAGACGCAATTTATACTGTACTCTGCCAATGTCTACATAAATAATACGCTACGGTAAAGCTTGGAGAGGATGAATCATTACTTTTCTTTGACATGGATCCATTTGAAGACAATAACAGGTGAGTTCGTTTACTCTTTAAATCCGCCATTATGCTGAAACAGCTAAACCATTTTATTTATGAGTTCTGAGTTTCTGTGCAAACGCGCGAAAACACGCTGGTATAATGAAATAATAACGGTAGCCTAATACATATATAGTCCGCTTCGTTCCGTTGCTACCATAACATAACGACCTACAGCTGCAGTTTCTCGCTGCAATTACTAATATTAAATATAAACAAAAGACGCAATTTATGCTGTAGTCTGCCAATGTCTAGATAAATAATACGGTCCGTTTGAAGACAATATCGGGTGAGTTCGTTTAGTCTTTCAATCCGTCATTATGCTGAGAGAAATCGTATTCTCAATTTAATCTCTAAATTGACTGTAAGCTTAGGGTTGTAACTATGTAGTTGTTTCGTAGGTGACTTAACTCGTCTTAACTATTGCTTGTATTTGTGCATGGACTGCGTTGTTGCTGTTCTTGTCTGTGTTAGTGTTAATCAGTGTAACCTACAGGGTTTAAGTTGAACAATGCGATTGTTCCCTGCACTTAGAACGGTAGGCTACTGCCCTCTAGGGTTTTCGACACACTTGTTCCTGGTTATGGTTATACATTTTGTTGTACATCGCTCTGGATAAGAGCGTCTGCCAAATGCCTGTAATGTAATGCAATATTCCGTAGCAACAAGATGAACCCGACATTAGCCCTAAAATATGCCAATACAGCAGTGAAAACGCTGCTAACTGAATGACGAAATAAGCGAGACTAACTTTTTTTTTTTAAATTACCACGTCATTCTACAGTCAATATCTGGGACTACACATTGAATAAATATACAATCTTACCATTGGTTTTACGCGTAGAGATGTCCCTTTTGCGAATGAGCGGCCATATATTGTTTTGGATAATCCGTTTGTGAAATGTCGGATTTTCTCAAAAATAGCTGTGCGTAATACCACACCTGTTGCGTACGGCGTTGTCGTTCTTCTTAGTCCAATTTGGCTTGATTGACAGTTCATTTATTCAGTAGGTGAGATTATAAGCTTTCTAACGATGTATAACATGTCTGATTCTGCTTTTGGAATAGCGTTTTATAGGTCAGCATTACTAAAACTCTTCTCATCTGCCAATGTCTAAATAAATAAATTAAACGGTAGGCTTCTTTGCGAGCAGCACGCAATTCGCGAGTTGATATTCAGTATTTCTTCCGTTTTTTATCAATGTCGTATTTATTATTTGAAATGTGCATTCATGTGTTATTATTCCATCTGTCTCTGTGGCGCTCTGAAATGGGCATTCTCTGCTAAGCTGAGCAATGGATTGGAATATGTGTCTGAGGTAGTGTTGCACGGTATACCAAAACTTCAGCACTTTCTCGGTACTTAAAAAAAAAAAAAAAAAAAAACGGTTTCGTATTTGAATTTTCCGATCTTCGGTAGTTCTGCGTCAAATGTAAAAGCCAGGGAAATGTGTCTCCCGCATTACTGATTTAGAGGATGAAAAGTGTAGTTTGTCAGAATCTTCGCTAGATGGCAGTAGCAACTAAGGTTGCCAAGTGAGGTGACCTGCGCTTGTGCATTCACTTCCCTGATACAGCGCAAGCTTTGACTCAGTTCATTTCAGTAGCAATAGGTGTTCCAATTTGGAAATATTTTATTATAGATAGATGCTTTATTGTTATTAAAATATGTTGTTTTTAAATCTATTTAAAGGTGAAAGACCTGTTTTAAAGATTGTTTACTTTACAACTGTTTAATTTTTGAAATATATTTAACATGTTTTTCTATTGTTCAGTGTTGTAACACTATAGGCCTATGCATATTAATATGTTGAAGAGACTTCAACTTACAGGTTGTTAATCAACCAGGTTGTTAATAAACCATGAATTAGAAAATGAGGTCAACCCTTGTGGACATTATGTTTCTGATCTATTAAGGTAATTTCAGTATGGTTAGGTACCGAGTATCGAATTAGCACCGTTTAAGTTTCAAGTATCATTTCAGTATTGAGTATCGTAATACTAAACCTGGTATCAGTATCAAAGTCAAAATTTCGGTATCGTGACAACACTAGTGTGACGCCTTTTTTAGTTGCGGCGCAGAAACACTGCAGCTGTGCATGCACACCGGACCATCCAAGTGTTACGACATGCCATCTAAGTGTTACGACATAGTAAAGGCCTTGACGGGAAGCGGCCAGGACACATCCATGGCGACGTAACTAAGTCATCCGACAGCGTCTCTTAGCTCAAAATTGGCCATGAGTCATCAATATATCATACGATCATCATGATATTCAGTAGATATGTTGGGTGAAGGCATATGATCGTGAGGACAAAGCCTTTTTAAAATCGCTCCATAGGGGGCGCGATGCTGCCACTGCTTGGACCCCTTCCAACGCCGCTTGCGGCTTTAATTATTATTATTATTATTATTATTATCATCCCGTCTCTCTTGGTGAAATCCTGAGGATGGCACTGCTCCTGTTTCCGCTGTCTGACATGGTTATAGGTCTTAGTGTAATGAAGGGATTATGAATGTGGCCTATTTCCCTACTGCTCAGACAAGAGTTGGGTAGGAACACTGGGGTGGGGGAGGCGTAAGTACAAGGACGAGGAAAACGGTGCTCCTCTAAGCACAAAAACATGTAAAATCACATCGTTGGAAGTAATTCCATTACTTTGCTGAAACCGATTAAGGTCTCGGCCAAATCCTATTGTATGATTGGTCTCTCGCGCTACCAGTCGGTGGGGCGGGGTGGTTGGGGGGACAGATGGACCAATGCACCGTGCTGTCCTCTGTGGCTTATCTCCCTGGGTAGAGCAGGGGCAGAGGGGGGGAGGGCTGGGCAATTTCTGTGACTCATTCCTGGCAGATTTGCAGAGGGACACACCGGCACACGAGACACTGGACTGACTGTCCCACTGACTGCGGAATACATTAGCACACAGGGCTCAGGACGCGGAGCGAAATGTGTTTTCCAAGTGTTTTGGACAAAGCATGGGTGCTTGCACAGTGGGGGGGGCCTCTGTCGCTGAGCAGGATCTGAGTAATGTTGGGAAAGTGATGACCTGTGCTCCAGCGCTAAAGGCAACCCGCCTAGGCAGACGGAAGACTGCTCTGTGAGAGTCCTCTTCGGTGACGCTCGACATCTCCAGTCCCACAGGACAGACGTTCATTTGGACGATTGCCAGGATAATATCTCTCAATACTCCTGTTTGTGGGCCCGTCATAATGCCTGACTTGTCGTTGCCAACGCAGATAGTGTAAGAAATGATGTAGGAGTTTTACCAGGGACCTTGACTGAACTCCACAGACAACTTAAAATGTCAACAGGTCAATCTCTTCGGCGCAGCAGGCTCAGCAAGTGCTTCCTCAACATGTTGGCCTATCAGGTGAGAAAGAGACTTGTTTAAAAAGAGACGGGGCTTGAAGGCTCCCAGGGCAGACGTTGACCTGGGGAGTACACTAGAGGACTGTGCAGGGTAGCATGATCAGATGTGAGGTTTCGCATGTGGGTGGAAAGGGGGGGGGTGTTAAAACTTTTATTGCTTACTCTGATACATCAGTGATGCAGGTGTTGGTATGGGAGATTGTTGTGTTTACTGTAGAAGATGACAATGCCACATAGACAAGAGATTGCTTTTGCTTAGAATAGGATTATGTGAATTTCATTATTGCATTCTGTGTGCCTCTGTGTATTTTTGGCTGTAAAAACTGCCTCTTGTTCTTTCCTTGCTGTCTGTAGCAGTTTGTCTGAATGGCAAGGTATACCTGTTGGATTTGAGAGTTTCGATATAAGTGGAATTTAATTACTCATGTGGACAATTTGGCAATTTGCTTTCTTGCATGTCACATATAATTCACCATTGCCACTTTCAAATGTCTTATGAGGTTGTTTAGCTGGAGCTGCCTTGATTCAGAGAAAATGCTAAATTATGCGTGGTACACTACATGACCAAAGTGTCTGCACACCCCATGGTCTGGGTCTGATTTTCATGGTTTGGGCTTGTCCCCTTGGTTCTATTGAAGGCAAATCATAATGCAGTGACATTCTAGAAGATTCTGTGCTCCCAACTTTGTGGCAACAGTTTGGGGAAGGCCCTTTCCTGTTTCAGCATGACAGTGCCCCCTGGTGAGGGGAGGTCCATATCGCAATGGTTTTCTCAAGATCAAAGTGTAAGGACTTGACTAGCCTGCATTGAGCCTTGACCTCCAACACCTTTGGGATCAATTGGAAAGCCAACTGCGCACCAGGCCTAACCACCCAATCAGTGCCCAACCTCACTAATGGTCTTCTGGCTGAATGGAAGCAAATCCCTGCAGCAATTCTCCAACATATATTATAAGTCTTCCCTGATGAGTGGAGGTTGTAATAGCAGCAAAGGGAGGACCAACTTCATATTAATGCCCATAGTTGTGGTTGAGATGTTGGATGTCAGGTATCCACATACTTTTGGCTATGCAGTGTATCATAATAGTATTTTCTTCAGCAAAATAATATTCCACATCTAATCTACCCAACCCACTTGACTGTAACCCAGGTGCTTGTCATAGTGTTAGTCATTACATGTGCTCAAATGGCTTCTCAGAGTGTTTGCATAATGAAAGTCTACACCTCCTATTAGTCAGCTACAGTGACAACAATTTCCTTAATGGTCCAGTGAGCAGTGACATGACAGCACTAGTACAGGCCTTATGAGTTCACACAAATCGCATTTTGCAAAGACTCCTGGTCTATATATCCGAATGGAGAAGTCCATTCAGGATAGGGTGGGGGGGTCTGTTTTTGTGTGAGTGTCCCTCTTCAAACACATCAGTAGTAGTTGGAAGTAGGGTGCAATGGAATTAAATTAACTTGCAATGATGCAATTACACTTAATTAACAATGATACAATGATAATTGTAATTTACTGTCATGTTATGTTGCTGCTTTTGTGGATAAGGCAGAAAATAAGTTACATGTAAAGTATTAATCTACTGTGATGGTCCACTGTTGTGAGGGTTTGCTATCATATTAGTGCTAATATGCACTCACTAGCAAATTAATCACCTGGATTTTGTTGGAAAAAAAGCAATACAGAGCAGAGTCCTCTTTTTAATTAATCTGCTGGATGTTCTTGTTATTAAGAGAATGGCCTTGGATTTGGTCTGGCCCAGGTCTGGAGCTGTCTCTGGGTTTAGCCCATTGTAAGTGCTGTTTGGCCCTTTTCCAGACTGCCATCCTTGTCTGTGAGAAGCACCCAGATGCTGCTGCTATCTGAATTAATTCCCTCCCCTGAAGTGGCCCTGACCCTCAGATATAAAAATGTAGGCTGGCCATCCCCATTTTTGAACTGAAGACAGATCTGTTTAAGAGCTGAATATACCACCAATATTCCTCTGGTTGCTGTGGTCTAGTTCCCAGTTGTGGCTCTTTGAGTGACCGTGCTGTCAGTGTGAGGAAGGTGGCACATGATGACACAACTCTACTTATAGGTAAAATGCTAAAGGTTCAAATTCTAAATGAATTAATGTTGTTACTGTCGAGACTCTTATATGCCACCTTATTTGTTATATTTAAACTTTGTAATGATGTGTTATTCTAGTTAAGTCTAGAATAAAAGCTATTGAAACTTGACCCTTCTTCTCTGTTGGTTCAACAGATATGTTGCTGCTGTGGCCCCGCCCCTTGTTCTCTGTGCTGCGCCTTCTGTCCTCCCGTCAAGTCTTCCTCCAGCACACGGATCATGTACATCCTGTTCCACATCCTGGCCTGTGCTGTCTCGTGCCTCATGCTGTCCCGGACTGTGACTGAAGCAGTGAGAGAGAACGTAAGTGGCTTCGCTGTGGCGGCACTTCGCGGGGAGCGAGGGGGCCGTGTTTCTCTCAGTGACCAGAATGCATCTGCGGCGAAGGGCTTTGGTGACAGTTGCTCCCTTGTCATTCTTTATTCTGCAAATCCTCTGATTTGTTTGTCAATGAGCTTTGCCATTTGCTGTGTTAAGTCACATTCAATAAAGGTCCTGTTAATCCCCCGCCACCAAACACGCAAGAGCAGAGCGCTCGTGTGCTAGCTCCTGTGTCTCTCTGTGTTTCAGGTGCCTTTCTTCACCCTGGTGTGCGATCAGGCCCGTGGAGGTGGGGACTGTGAGATGCTGGTGGGGTACTCAGCGGTTTACAGGGTGTGCTTCGGCACCGCCTGCTTCCACCTGATGATGGCGCTCTTTCTCATCGATGTCAAGTCCAACCAGGACTTTCGCGCATTCATCCACAATGGGTCAGGACTCCAGCTAATAAATTCCAAAGCATGCTAGATAGTAAATTACATATTTGTGGCTGCGAATGCTTTTGGTATGAACTTGATACATAGACAGAACAAGATTGTAGTCCAAATGCATTAGTACTGACAAGTGTTGCCCACAGAAGGAGGTTTGTTGCTAGTTACAGGTGTGTCAGAGAACATATCGGTGTGTGCCCTCACAGAGTGACATTAATTGGTTGGTTGATTGATTAAAATTTTTTTTGTCAAATCTAGTTCCTCAATGAGACCTGGAAAATCTATTGGCTTGCTATTGAAAAGTAGAAAATATATATTGGGATGTAAGCCAGAGTCTGAAAATATTCTGAGAAAAACAATCAAAATCAAAATTAGAAAAATTACCCAAAGTTACATCAAACACACAACCCAGTGGGTGTTGGGCTAGCGCCCCCTTTGTCCCATGGCTCATATCCAAGCCTGGGCACAAAACCTGGGCATGAGCAGGTGGTGCTGGAAGCCATTTGCTTGGCCTGGCAGATTAGATCTCTGCCCACACATTGCCCTCCAAGCTGCCTGTCCCCTCTCACAGGATGTGTGGCTGTACCGTGACAACCACTTTATCCATCTGTTACACAAATGAATGTTTCATCCTTTCGCTTTACATTATGCCATATTCCAGCATGTCTCTGTCATCTTCATGTCCTCTGCATGTCACTGACTCTCCTATCCCCCGTCTTTCTTGCTGCAGGTTCTGGTTTCTGAAGTTCATTACCCTTTTAGGGATGTGTGCTGCTGCCTTCTTCATCCCAACAGAATCCTTCCTACATGGTAAGTGAAACAGACGCACATACACACACGCACACATGGATACATAAAAACTTCAAGACACTGGAATACATACATAGCAAAGATTTGTGTGGTCGATAATTAAAGGTTATGGTCTTAATAAGAAACATTTTGTGCGGGGTTTTGCTAAAAGCACCGTATTGAATTTTCAAAGATAAGAACTGCGGGGGCCCACAACGATCCACAAAGCTCAATGCTATCTCTGAGAACTTTGTAACACATAGCTTATCTGATGAGGTGACCCTAATGGGCCACTTCTTCACATGATAAGACACATGTTGTGATAGAGCCTGTGGTGAAGCTGAGGCCAGCTGCTGATAAGTACTGCCTTTTTCATGGTCTAATGTGATAAGTCTGGAATGCTGATAGACACTCATTTTTACTTCTACTTTTTTTTCAAAAGCCGCATAGTTTTCACATTCCAGCTGAATGAGATCACCACATTAACATCTGTTAAATATTTGTGTTCAGCAATATTTTAGATCGTATATTTTATTCTCTTTCCTCTGCTAGCTTTTACACACCTCTGTGATGATGCCACATATACAGTATTTAGGATGAATGTAAATGTACTTACACCAGGATACTACAAGGTGGCGCTGCAGGAACACTGCTGTAAACTGTAGCAGCATAATCAGCCAGCCTACTTGAATCATTATCATGTGCAGTACTGTAAATCTCCCTGTGGTTTAGATTTAGCTTATTTGGGTTTTTATAAATCTTTTTGAATGCAGACACTCATGTCATTGGGAATTGTAGCGTGTCTTTGGCCTCCTGCCGGATATGGGAGTGGCTACAGGTCATCAGAGTGTTATTCTCTCTCTCTTTGTCTGTCCAGCCTGGCACTATGTCGGTGTGGCAGGTGGTTTTGCCTTCATCCTGATTCAGCTTGTCCTCATCACGGCATTCGCTCACACCTGGAACAAGAACTGGTGAGAGGAGATGGAGGAGTGTGTGTGTGTGTTTGTGTGCGTATGTGTTTGTGCTTGTGTATGTGTGTGTTTGTGTGTGTATGTGTTTGTGCTTGTGTATGTGTGTGTGTGTGTGTGTATGTGTGTGTGTGTTTGTGTGTGTGTGTGTGTGTGTACAGTTTGTGTGTGTGTTTGTGTGTGTGGTGGGGGGGTTGCAGCTCAATAAAGTGATGTTGGGAGGCCCAAACAGGGATCTTTCCATCATAACCTGCCGCCAAAGTGTCCCAAACCACAGCTTGCTGTACTCCAGGCTTCCAGGCCCACGGGAGTATCCTGCCCTGATGGATCTCCCTGCACATCTGGTGCAAGGTTGTACTTAGTGGAGTGTAACTATATTTTAGCTCATATTTTCTCCTCACTTGTTGGAGCAGCAGGCTTTGGACACAAGCCAATTGTCCCACCAATGCAACCGTAATGGAGACATATGAGGGCCTCAGCTATGGCGGTCCTGTCCATCCACCTCCTTGTGGCTGCAGCATCCTCTGCAGTCTGTGGACGCATCTGGAACAGAGCGGCTCCGAGCCCCCCCCTCTGGATGGCTGTCAGATAAATCAGTCGGACTGATTGAAACAAAATGTCTGTCGAGGGGAGTGGGCCTACGTGATTCGCACTCTTTCTGCGCTCGTGCTCATCCACCCACGCAAGACAGCTTGCTCCCAGATGTTTCCATAAACTCCAGGCGCTGTGCTGGGAGATGTCACCCTGTAGCGTGCCCTTCATTACAGCTTTCAAATGTACGGAAGCTTTTTTTGGCGTTTGGACCCCTTCCAACTCAAACATACGCTACGAGAAATCCTCTTAGAGGTGTCATGGGGTCTTAGCAGTTTGATTCTGTAATGTGAGTCCGCGAGTATTTTTGTGCCAAGTTGTAATGGAGACATATGAGGGTTTGAGCTACGGTTGAGTAGGTGGAGTGTAGTTCAGGAGTCTCTGGTCTGGCTGTTCCCTCAGGTTGACGGGTGCTGCTGAGGACAAGCGGTGGTACCTGGCGGTCCTGTGCGCCACCCTGGGCTTTTACGCCATTGCCACCGGAGCCTTCACCTTCATGTACAAGTTATACACCCACCCGGCTGCCTGCCAGCTGAACAAGGTCCTGCTGTGGACCAACCTGGGCCTGTGTGGCCTCATGTCCTTCATCGCTGTCACTCCCTGTGTGCAGGAAAGTGAGTGTCCATTTCTCCTGCTCCTACAATCCCCCCGCGCACACACACACACACACACACACACAATACATCCTCATACAGGCATGCAGACACACTCTAGATGTTCTCACACTGGCATGCACAAACACACACACACACACACACTTTGTCACAGACGAGAGGAACACTGAGTTGATGTAGTGAATTATGGGTCTTGTCTTTCTTGTACTTGTACGTAGAAAAAAAAGATTCCATGCTAAGAAAACATCCTATGAGCCATGGGCTACTTCTTGTACATAAATGTGTCAAATGTAAAGTTGAAATGGACCTGTCAGAAAAAACCTGATGTAATCTTTGTGACATTTTTCTTATTATTTACTGTACACCAGTGCTTTATGCTTCAGGGCACCTTCACCTGTATGTGTCGAGATTTTATCAATGTTCCTTAAATGGCTTGTATGCATTTACACTGGAAGAATCACTGTTATCATTAGGTCTGCGTTGTATGAAACTTCTAGACCCCACCCTCAGTCTGTTGTATTCAGGGTGTCCTCCTCACTCCTATGAACTGTTTTTTAAATATCATCTTTCTGAACTCCCCCCACCATACTCTGTGCTAGGCACAAAGTCTTCTCCTGTGATTCCCTGTTCTGTCATGTCTTTGGACCTTCATGCTCTGTGATGTACAGACTGTCTCAATAACCTCTCAACTTGATGATATACTTGCTGTCTCTATGACCCCCTGACCTCTGAAATGTATGTGGTTATTATATCTCCTCCATGCTGTGATGTACTTGGTTTTTTGACCTCTCAGCTCAGAGATGCAAATGCTCTCTTTGTGAGTCCTGAACTCTGTGATGAAGGTGCTGTCTACATTACCCTTCACCTCTGTGATGAAGGTGCTGTCTACATTACCCTTCACCTCTGAGATGTAGGTGCTGTCTTCACGATCATTTCGCTCTGTGATGTGGTTTTCAGGACAGCCTCGCTCCGGACTACTCCAGGCCTCCATCATCAGCTGTTACGTCATGTACCTGACTTTCTCCGCCCTCTCCAGCCGTCCACCAGAAAGAGGTACCCACGCCACCATTCCGGGATGTGAACTTTAATCCGTGTAATCTGTTCAGCTCTGGGGTTGAAAGGGCGCTCACGTACCTGTGCTAACATGCATTCCCATTACATTATGCGCTTTATGGGAAGGGGAGGGGATATTTTACATTCCTGCAGCATAAGATGACAATTTAATAGCACAGTAATCCAAGCTGGTGGTATCATTACACACTCTTACACATTTCTGTGAGTCTGTATGCTGGTCCCCTAAATCCACTCCTGCTCGGTCTCTCTGTCTACACCTGTAAAGGTCTTCTTCTCCCTAAAGCTGGCCCTTTTGCCTCTGAAGAAAGGAGTTATTACCCAGCACAAGACCAAACATGTGATAGTCAAATGAGAAAGAAGAAGAAAAAATGAGTACAGAAATTTGAAGTGATTTTGTGGTGCTCACTTGACCACTAAGGGCCTGAGATGAAATATTGCTGAGGGACAGACAAGTGGCTGATTGTAGAGGAAATCAGCACTGACAAGACATGTCTGTAGGTTTTTGAAAAGGACATGGCTACACACAATGCCCAAGACAAGGAAGTGAGGAAGCAGCACGGACTTAGAGACAACTGACCTTACATCTTTAAAACAACAACACAATTCCATCTTTCAAACATGGTACAGTTAACAAACAAAAGAAGCATTGCTTCATCTGGATATATATGAATATTTTTTTCCTTGATTAAAATTTATACTATCCATCAAGCATGCCCCTATTCTGTCATCTGCGCTTCTCTTCATGAAATTCAAGTTCAATTCACGAGTTCAAGCTGGTATTTGTTTAAGACTAGGTCTATGTGAATTAAAGTGTGTGTGTCTGTGAGGGAGAGAGAGCAAAATTAGGTGTTCTATGTACCATTATCCTTGTGGTCGATACTGGCAGGCAGCCAAACAGGGTGGGAACAGTTTGGGAAGCCCTGAAAGGGTTATCCACCCCTCTGATTCCTACAAAGGGCGCAATGACCGTGTCCTCGAAAACTTGAACCATTTGTTAATAAAACGGAGCAATTTTTTGAGTAGCTAAACTAACTTCTGAAATTTCACTGCTTGTGATACCAGTTAACCTCACGCTCAATTAAACACCATTGCTGCACCAATGGACCTGATAACAGGGTGCAGTGGTTGTTTAACCACATAACATCAATGCGAGCATAGCAAAGGGCAATTTTTAATCAGCAGGCAGTTTATTAAAGTTCAGCTTTGACCTCCTTTCTAGCTCTGCTTCCGGCCACAGTGCTGCCCGACTGTTATGTTCCAGCAGCGTACGCCGAAGCGAGGGTGTGCTGTCCTGCGGCAGAGTGAACCTGTGTTTCAACTTGTTCAGGAAATATGCACCATTGGCCTGCTATAAAAACAGCTTTTCAACACACACACAAATACTTACTCACACACACACACACACACACACACACACACACACACAGTATTTTCTGAGCAATAAATATACAGCTGTCACCCTAATTTGCCTTCACCAAAAAACTGTTTGGCTCCCTGTGAGTGTGTGTGTCCTTAGGGTGCTATGATCTTCTGTTCATAACGTTTGGCTCCAGAAACGCTCCTGATTGAGACATTGGTAACGTGCTCAGTGCTCATGTGCATAGTCCTGTTCCGCTCACACACACTGTTGCCACACACTGTTCTGAGAACATGCTTTGAGTTCAGAGGGTGAAGGGAAGAACTGTTCGTTCTCATCCCATGGCTTTGTTGATATCTTATAAATGATCTGAAAACAACTGAAAGTGTCCTGTTTTTGGCTGTGTTTCCATGGTGTTTTGTTTTGAATTCCTGACTTGCGTGTGAGTGGCATACATTACGCCCTGTAATTAGCCTGTGTTTTCATGTTGCCCAGGTTTTTGCTGTGCGCCCTCAGCTGGCTCTGCTCTGAAATCCAGCCCTCCCATGCTCCCTGTCCCATCCCGTCCCTAAAACACCAGTTTGTTGTGTGTGTACCCGTCTTGCCAGTGCAAAGGGCAGCCATGACACATCAGGGTCATTCCAAAATGCCAGGGAGATGGGACACTGGGTCGGTCTGGGGCATCAGGAATTATATGTGATAGAGAGACACACAAACAAGCAGACACACACTGGCCCATATCTGACACCTCTGGCGCCACATAACAAACACTGTAGGGCTACAGTTTGCTCACTCACGTCAAACTACCAGTGACAGCCCCCTCTGCCTACAGGACTGAAGGAAACATAATCTCCTGTAATATCTCTGAAG
The DNA here is from genome assembly GCF_013347855.1 of Anguilla anguilla. Classification (NCBI taxonomy): domain Eukaryota; kingdom Metazoa; phylum Chordata; class Actinopteri; order Anguilliformes; family Anguillidae; genus Anguilla; species Anguilla anguilla. Next base: position 48,523,673 of record NC_049205.1, read on the forward strand.
GCATAACCATACGAAATGATGGGGAAAGAACACACACCTGCATGAACCAGGTCTATTCATGTGGTCTTAATAGATTTGTTTTTCTTTCACATTCCTCTGACTATGTTATCCTCTCATGCCTAGATGTTTTTCTTCCACAAAGCAGGAGATGATGTTTCTCAAGGGGTAACTAAATGGCATGTGATGCAGCATGTAGATCTGTAAAGCGCTAGACTGATAGGTAAATGGGACCACTCCATGTCTGCTTGACAGATGAATGAGGCGAAAAGCTAATGTCATTAATGTGTCTGTGTTGCTTGCAGTGGAGTTCCAAGGGCGGAACATGACGGTTTGCTACCCCAACATTGGTCGCGATGGGATACAGAAGGAGGGCAATGCTGTGGCAATCATCGGGGCGGCCATTATGTACTGTTGCGTGCTCTTTGCATGGTAGGTGTGCTCAGAAACTGCAGTGGAACCCGCTTTCTACAAATAAATCCAAGAAGACAATTCCCTTTGGTGCAGAGAGACAAAATTAGAACGTGGAAACATAAGAATGTTTAATGACATGAAATGCCCACTGAGCCCCTCAAAGCTAGTCATATTTACTACTGTTTATAGTAGACCAAACATTATGTTACGTCTGGTCCTGAACAGTCCAACTACCTGCCTACTATGGCGCAAACTGTTGTCCTCTAGCTTTAAAGTTTTGATCATATCATGTTTGTGCAGATATTTCTTGTATCTTCACTGCTTTTGACCTGGTCGAGAGTAACTATTGCTTTTTTATTTTTTTTTATCAGCAACGAAGCCTCTTATCTCGCAGAAATGTTTGGTCCCTTCTGGATGATCAAAGTTTATCGCTATGAATTCCAGGTAGAGTTTCATAACATATCAATTCTGTTGCTGCTGATTGTTGAAGGTTACTGGGTTTGTGAGTGGGGTTTGGGAGTTCCCACACGTACGTGTTCTTTAGGTGAGGTGATGCACTCGCAGTATCTGTAAACTGTACTCACCCAGCTGTGTTGCTCACCTGTCCTCTTTCTCCCTCTGCACAGAAAGCCAGCTGTTGTTTCTGCTGCCCAGAACAAGAGGAGGGTAAGCCCGTGTCTGAAGCATAGCATTTCTGACACTACCATTAACAGCCAGAGGCCATTAAGGAAGCAGCATGTTTGTGTTGTGTGAATTTGAGACAGTCTTACAATTGATAGCGCAGCATTCAATTGTAAGACTGGGCGTGTCGAAGTGTCCTTGAGCAAGACACCTAACCCCTAACCCCTAACTGCTCTGGCGAATGAGAGGCATCAATTGTAAAAGCGCTTTGGATAAAAGCGCTATATAAATGCAGTCCATTTACCATTTAGCATTGCTTACCTATGTGAATACTTCCTTTTCCATTAGTGCTTTTGTCATACAAGGATACACTGTAAAAAATAAATTCATATCATCTTGCTGTAGCTTTCTGACTGGTAGCCTTTTTCCTCTCTGTAGAGGAAGAGATGGAGATTGATCATGAGAATAAAGGCTGCCAGAAGGTGATCCACAATGAAAACCAGCGGGTTGCGTACAGCTACTTCTTTTTCCATTTTGTCTTCTTCTTGGCCTCCCTCTATGTCATGATGACCCTCACCAATTGGTTCAGGTCAGTAGGTCACTTGGCATACAAACTACAACTGAAGTGTCCAAAAAGCTGTTGGAAATGCATTCCAAAACAGCAGATGGAATTTGAGGCTTTCATAAATCTCTACAAGCACAGATTTTCCATATAATATGGAACATATAATTTCTTGGAGATGATCAATGATATCATTTTCCCATTGAGGAAATTGCTTATTCTAAAAATACTGTGCACACAACCCCCCCACCCCACACACATACAAACCCATACAGGTTTGTATTGACCAAATTCTATGTATAAAGATGTACATATGATACAGGTTTTTTTCCAAACTAAGTTATTGAAATTGAACCCCTCTCTTACCTTCAGCTACGAGTCAGCAGTCCTGGAAACTACCTTCACCCATGGCAGCTGGTCCACCTTCTGGGTGAAGATGGTTTCATGTTGGGCCTGCGTAGTCCTCTACCTTTGGCTGCTGCTGGGTCCACTCTGCCGCTCCGAGTCCAAGTCGCGACCCCGGAGGTCACGGATCAGGAGAAGGTCGCACCGCCACGTCAGTGTCATCGTGTGACGGCACACAGGCTTGCAGGGCCCCGGTGCCGCCAGGGACGGATGCACACGAGAGTGTTGCCCTGTGGATAGCTTGCCCTAAGCCTCCCTGTACTGCCCCGTGCTGAGGAACGCTGCCCTTGCTACTGATAGGGCTCCAGCATTCCTAATGTTGGCATGAACTCAGACGCAACTGGGTTGAGAGCCAGGAAGGATAATAAAAACAAGGCCAATGATATAAGCCTGAGAAGGCCATAACCAGGGCTTAGGCTGGTTTAAAACATACTGCATTTTGCAGATTGCCAGAGGGAACCGTAAGCTAAGCTGGACTGTTCTATTCTGATTTAATGGAAGCTACCAAGATGTCTGGTCCATTTTATGTGCTCAGATATCCTGATGATATAATTATATTTTTTAATGCTGAATTTAGTCATAGAGCACCAGTTTCAGAAAAGACAGCCAAGTAACGCATAAGAAGGTGATTTTTCAAATAGTTGGTTTGTAATTCAAACAATTTCAAGCAGCCTTCCGTTTCTGAGCAATGGCTTCCTCACATTTGCTGTGATCTGTGGCCACTCTGTAACCTGTTTCAAAGGCTATGTCCTGGGAGAAACTCTTACTCCCACAACTAACACAGTTAGGCCATGGGGAGCGAATGCAATGTATGCAGTAACAGCATAGTGTTTATCATTTTTCCTTGTGAGATGTAAATATTTGAGCACTGGAACGATTGTGAACCAAGCTGGAAACATATTGCCATGACAGCTGTGACAAATCAAGGTATTTTTTTAAATACATTTTTTCAACAAATGGTCCCTGTGTGATTTGTTAATAACTTTCTGTACTATATATATATATATATATAACTTTCTGTACGATATATATATTTGCTGCTTGAACCTTTGACCATGTTTTCTTGAAAAAGCAGCAACATCTGGACTTTATCTAGATAAGTGTCCTAAATCCACCATTCTCAACGACAGTAAGGTTAATTAATTGCAGTTGTCATAATTTCTCCCATGTAATAATCCTATACAAGCAGACTAATTTAGAGCAGGTTTGATAAGGAGACGTGTGACTCACTTCTCCCATTCTGAGCTAGTTTCTGCAGATTTCACTGTTCCCAAACATTAGGATGATATAGTAGTTCTGTCAGAGGGGATTGAAATATAAATATAAAGAGGAAAGTCAAACATTCTTCTGCCAACATAAGCTTTCATTTACTGATAATTTGAGTATCACCAGTGCTTTGGCTGTTGTCATTATCAGGATGATTATGGCAACAGTCAAAACGACTGGTGATTTTCTAATTCTCAAATAAAACCAACTGATATTTGAAAGAAGAGTGAGATATCTTCCTTTTATGCTTCCTTTTTATGTAGCACTGTTGCCTCACAGCAAGAAGGTTCTGGGTTCAAATCTGCCCTGGGACTTTCTGTGTGGAGTTTGCATGTTCTCCCCGTGTCCGTGTGGGTTTCCTCCAGGTACTCCGGTTTCCTCCCACAGCCCAAAGACATTCAGGTAGGCTAATTGGAGACTCTAAATTGGCCATAGGTATGACTGTGTGAGTGAATGGTGTGTGTGAGATATCGAAAGTGAGAAATGTGACAAATCTACCTCACAGAAGAATGGTCTTCAATAAAGCTTTCTTTTTATATTCAAAAAGTATATCCATAAAATGAAATACATTGTTAATCTTTGAAAACGACAATATTTCTGATGCAAAACACAAAAATAAAATACCTTATAAATGTCTGTAAATGATTCTATCCCTTGGCCTTATAAATACAATACATAGCAATGCATACTGTCATCTTAAATATAAAGGGAAGGGTTAAAAGATTAAGGGAGGATATCTGAAAAATAAACATCTTTCAATCAACACACACAGTGATTGGCTGTTGTCAGTCCAGGTAGCAATATGATGTGCTGCAAAAGGCTTCCATTTGAAAAAGGTATCAGACTATACTTCTCAGCACGATTCTCTGCTGCTCTTTGGTATCTGAAGTTTAAAGGTGGGTCCATTGTATCACCACCTAAAGTGCTATACCACGAGGATAGACAAGCTGTTGCAAGCTGAAGGTGACGTCCATGTTTTGGAGTTTTGCCACTTCCCAGAATGAAATCAGCTCCAATTTCCTTTGGCCCTTGTTTGACATTAAACAGGTAACTGTTTGTTCCCTTGAGGACTCCAGTGGTTTTATCCATATGTTACTTGAGTAAGGATCTGACTCTGGAGGCAGGGGACGTCACTGTTTTTGTAAATACACATCAGTGGTACCCTCTGTTTTTCTGAATGAAAATGTAACACCATTTTTATAAGTGCAGTGATAGTGGGCATGTGCATGTGTACGTGTGTGTGTGTGCTGTCAGTGAGGTCTAGCCTGTCACACGAGATGGCTTTGTCCCATGGTTACTGCATAGTTCCTCCAGAGGGCGCAGGTGAGCATCCTCTCGGGGCCGATATGGCTGTACATAGCTGTCCTCCTCCAGCAGTATGCGGTTGAGGGTGTGCTCGTAGTTGATATGGCGACGGGCCATAATGACATACTGGCGGCCTTCATCGAGCTGCGGACAGTCACAGATATTGGCCACCCACAGGAACTCGCGGTGTTCCAGACGGAAACGGTTGCGGTAGGTGCGGATGATCTGCACATCGTAGCGTGTCTCCTCACCACGATACTGCTTGCCCAGGACCTTGGCTCGAAACACTGACAAAGACAGGGATGAATACAAACAGTCCATGGAAATGAACAAAAGGGCTATTCTGATTTCACTTGTCTGTAAACATTGACCAGGTTGTGCACATACAGAGGTTACCATATTCCTAGAAATATTTGTGAAAATACAGAGAAACTCACCAAAGTCCTTTTGGCAGTACTGTCTCCGGCGCTCTCCACGACCTCGAACCTTCCTGCATCTCCCACAATTCCCTTCAGAGAACACAGTATCATCATTTTTACTATTTACAAAAATCTTGCACCATTAAAAGTAACTAAAAGTCCATTTCTAACTGTCTCAGAAGTCCGAAAACAACCAGAGGCAGCCCAGGTGGAGTGAGGATAAAACAGTTGGGGGCGTGCTGACCTGGACGGTACGGTCGTGGGAGCAGGTTCCGTCGGGTCTCATCCCTCTCGAGGCGGGGCTGTGGTTGTTGTCGAGGGGGCTGAGCAGGCCAGCCACCTGCAGGCACTGAGTGAAGGACACAGTGTCAGGCCACCTTGCTACCTAGCAACAAGCTCCCAGCAAGGCCGCAAACCCCCATTATGTCACTCAAGATTATAATCTCAACTCAAACACCCAAGCTCTACAAAATAATGACCATGGTTTTCATGTTTGTTTCTCTCTGCACAGTTAAGATCTAGAAAAAAAGAACTTACCTACAATATGTTAACAGCTACTTCCTCATTACGTGCAATAGACTAATAAGTAAATGCCTAGATCTGAGGAAACTTTTAAGCAGTTACTGTGAAGTTTCAGAAAATAAAAATTTCTCCCGTTTTCTGAATTTGCAGTGACAAGGACGCTTTGCTTTACTGAAAGGGACCAAAGATCTTACCGAAGGTGTTGGACTTCAGTATCAAAATAATTGATAATATGTAGTTTCTGTACTAAGCCATGAAAAAGTCTACACAGAAAGCCTAGATAGGCAACATCATTGCCCTGCAATTTAGTTTATAAGTCAAATATTTTACAAATAATAGCCCATTACAAAGGACAGCCTAAAGAGACATTCATAATGTCTTCATCACAACAAACACAGGCACAGCCTCACCCCAGAATTGTCTATGGGTTGCAGGGGCTCTGGTGGTAGTGGTTGTAGTGGCGCTGGTAGTGGTGCTGGGAGTTGGCAGTCGCCACGGTGTGAAGCTGGCACTGTGGTGTGGCTGGCGTAGTGGGCTCTTCCCATGGTAAAGGTTGTAGCGGTCAGGAGGCAACCAGTACTCATACTCTATCCCAGAATTCTTATCAGTGGACAACACCTGCAGGGATATCATTGGGAGAAGGTATTGGTTTTCTCGTTTGCAGCAGTGCAAGTGGAGGCTTCATCCAAAGTCGAATGGTTCTGACCATGACATGCAGGTCCTCCTTAGTGGGACCCGGGACCTCAAAGCTCTCCCAGTTGTCTGAGGATCGCCGGTAAAGGAGTTTGGTTCCAGCAACGCTGTACTCCCCGGGAATGCTGATTTTCCAGTGTCCGTTGATGACAAATTGGGAGCGTCCATCTTGGAGTGCTGCGGGTCAAACAAGTCAAATGCCAAACAAGTCCACAGGAATGGCAGCCGAAAAAAATATATAAAAATTTGACTTACTTGAAACTCCAGGCACACTTACTTGAAGGAAAATATTCAAAAAGCCTTTATTGCAACAGCATATCTGCTGATATTAAGTTAAAAAAAAGACTGGTTTCAACCACGCAAGGTCTTCATCAGGATATAAACAAAGAATGACTCAAGAGGAAGTATTTGTAGATTCTGGGTAGGCATGAGCAATGCATTGATCACATGTGACAGGTAGTTATGAGCAGTCAATCAATACCCTGTGACAACATAATGAGATACAATGAAACAAAACTAAGAAAATAAAGAAAATGAAGTGCAACATGACTAATGTGTGACTGTAATTAATAAAATAATTGAATAAAAATAATAGCAAAACTGAAAAAGGATTTAAAAAAAATAAGTCTATGGTCAGTCAATAAGTCAATAAGTCAGGGCATTCCTTGGCATCTTCCAGCATTACCATTCTATTCCATTGTCATTCCATTTTCTTGCATACACTGACAATTCCTTCTGGACTAACTGATTTACTTAGCTCCCAGTTAATGCTGTGCAGTTGGGAAGGTGATATAAGGCAATATTAAAAACAGATGCGATAAGTGTAATGCTGCACAAGCCACATTCATCCCCTGAGTGTATTGATGCATGGACGCTTAAACTTTGTTCTTAAGCCCTCAGTAATCGATGCGTTTGCTCAGAGAAACAGGCCTTTTCTAAGGCATGTTGTTTGACAGAAACTGTATCTGTATGACATATTTTAGAGGAGGAAAATGTTATCATTATTCCAACTTTTCAACCCCCTGCCATCATGCAGAATGTATCCACACCCAGTAATCTGGTGGCTGTTCCATTTCAATTCCTGCTATTTTTGTCCAAAATGGTATCAGCAAGTGGAAATAGGCCTGGGTGTGGCTTTGACAGAAACATATCCAGCACCCAGTAGGACCTCCTTGGAGGGGGAAAGATGGGTGGGGGGTTACAGAAAGGGATACTATCGTCAAAGGTATCCACCCTTATTTTCCCTTTGAAGGACAGGACATAGTGTGTCATTCAGACCATTGAAAACTACAGCATGTTCTAGTATCTCTTAAGTATGAATGCGAACAGAGGGTATTAAAGATAATACTGATGCAAGGGCCCTCTTCACTAACAGACTCTCTGAAAACTATGTAATCTTAGGGTTGTAGCTAGGTAAGCTGTTTATCTTAGTTGACTTAGTTGAGTAGGCACAAGTGCAATAACTATTGCTTGTTTTATTTGCATAGACTGCTTTGTTGCTGTTTTTGTTGTGTTAATCAGATTAACCTACAGGGTCCAAGTTAAACTATGCGGTCATTCCCTGCATTTGGAACTGTACTTCCCTCTAGGGTTTTCAACACACTTGCTCCTGGTTTTGGTTATACACTTTGTTGTACGTCGCTCTGGATAAGAGCGTCTTCCAAATGCCTGTAATGTAATGTAATGAAAACTCTTCCATAAAGCAGATCCAGGAAAAGGCTGTGATGCCTCTTACCCAGGTAGTTCTTGCTGTTGTCAGTTACTCGGATGTGAGTTGCTCCTGCTGGAATCATAGTGACTTCATTGTATCCAAAGGGCCCTGTAGTGTGACATAAATACAGAGTAAGAGATGTAATCTTTCACTGGGGTCTATATTATCCAAAAACATGTTGAAATCTATGTTGGTACATTTTTTTACACATGCCACATCATTAAGAGCCTGTGAAGTGTTGAGATATTCTGGTAAAGACACATAATTGGGGTCTACAAGGTCCTGGTTACACTTGTCCTCCAGGCTTTATGACAGACATGCAGGGTGGTGTTGAGCTTTTGAGTACATTGCCCTGCTGTGACGTGCCCTGGTCTTTTGGCTCTTGACCTGCCTGTGCAGCATTGCGCTGGCTGCTCGAAATCAGTTATTCCCCATTCGAAAATACAGCTTCAGGAGAAGGGAAAGCAAGGCTTTTCAGATACCCGAACAACGCCACTATTATCACCTGTGCTCTCCCTGCTCGATGGGGAGGATCGCAGCATGTATTCCCCCTCTGCCTACACAAGGAGCCATGCAAAGGGTCTACTGTCTCAGAATGGGGGCTGCGACCAAAGGAGATGCAAGAGGTGTCAGGGCTCTGTTTGTGCCCCTCATGAATACTCAGTCACTGTCCTAAAGGGAGGTACTTGGGTTTAGAATTCCGTGGCATTGAGCCAGGCCTTTTAAGATGGGGGGCCTCGGTGCTGCTCGGCTAAGTACACAGCGAAGGAGTCATCCAGGCAATGCCTTCTTGTTTTCCTTAACCTTTTCATGTTTGAAACACAATGTTTGCATTCATTGCGCTATTGTGCGATTGGCTATGCGATTACTCCCTGTAGACAGGCCAGCGTTGCGGGCCAAAAGAATGACACCTTGTCTGCCACTTGTGATTAAACACTCAACACCTACAAAATGGCACCTGTGATATTCTATAGCTTGCTGGCATTTACCTGTAAAGGGGAAGGCTGCAAGAGACTCCTGTTATTAGTGTGACAAGGGCATTGTGTTTAGTCTCTGTGTGGTAATCCACTTTGCCATTCCAGACTGTGTCATTAGAACAGTGGGTGTGCATGCGAGGGCAGCAGTACTGACCAGCGTTGTGCCCATTGTCCTGGTACACGTTGCGATGCTGCATGCAGGTAGTATTGTGCCCACCGCACACCATGCAGGCGTCCTCCTTCTGCACCGAGCCCAGGATCAGGTCACAGCCTGGCTTCTGCAGCATAAAGGGAAACAGAACCCAGGAATTAGAGTCTCAGCTACACGCAAAACGGCCAAAAACTTTAGCCCTGTATTTGTCTTTCTTTGGCTGTGGCTGCCTCAGCTGGACTTTGGTTGGCTGTTTCCCTACTGGCAGGCACAGGTACTGCGGCTGCAGTATCTGCAGTCAGGCATTAGCGGCCAGGCAGGAGTATGTTCTCATTTAGACGCGCTAATTTGAGGTCATAAACGAGCACCTAAGCAGAGTTCCACATGTAATGATAAAAATGCACTGCATGCTTTGCTATTCACTGTGCTGTTCCATGCGTTCTTGCCTGGAACACACCTACTCTTCACACTTGTGTTAAACTGTCCTTTTGGCTATTCCCAAGTTTAGGCCTTCGTGGCTATGCCCCACAGACTCCCAGGGCAGTGACCACAGTCACAGAGGAGGGTCACTGTCCCCCGTCTCACAGTCACGTTCCTGTTCCCACAGGGGAGGCCTCCAGGCTGTGTTCATCCTCCACAGGAGGGAGGGCAATAGATAAACTGAGCACTATAGGAGGCTCTGCCAGGCCAATGAGAGACTCAGAAAGAGGGGGAGTGGGCTGTATGGGCCATGGCCAAGCGGAGGCCTTTTTTGGGGGGGGGGGGAGGGAATTTTTTCAACAGGTGAGGAGGATTCCTCCTCGGCCCATATATCCCGCTGGCGAACTGAGATGCCAGTATCTCCTGCAGCCTCTGCCAGATCAGAAACTGTCGCGCTGCCATGAGAAACAATCAAGGAGAGGCTTTCCAGCATTCCCCTCCAATTTTAGGAACATATAATTAACCCCCCCCCCCCCCATCACTCTCTCCATCCCAGTTTGCACAACAGGATATAAAGAGACGCAATACGAGGCAATGTATTAGACTGTTTGGGGGGCCCTGAGGCTCATATATGTCTCAGGAGGGTAATTATACAGAGCCGAGTGACAGCAGCACACCCACAGAGGCAAGCTAGGTGGGCACTGTCCTCCTGCGAATGGCACAGACCTGCGCTCCGTCAGCCACACGCTGGCTCACACCAGCTGCCTTCTGCATCTGCAGTTTCTCCAGAGCAGCTTCTCCCTGACCTCGCCCGCTTCCAGAAATGCCGATGACCTCACTGCTCGTAAAAATCCCTCCCCCGACCAGCACCCCCCTCCCCCTCCCCCCCGGACACGCTGTTTAATCATTAACAACAGGCCACTTCTCCAGCGAACCTCCGCCTTGACCTTTAGGAGAGAATTACGGCTTCAATCACCTGTGTAGTCTAAAGAGGGATGCTCAGAGAGACCACGTGGCAGTCAGTCAGAGCGGACGAAAAGTTTGGGGCTGACAAAATGCTCCCCACACAGAAGCAATGGTGGTGGTGGTGGGGAAGGAGGGGGGGGGTTCTGGGATTTAGTAGATAAAATCGGGAAAATCGCCAAGATTCATTTTTTTCATTAACATCTACAGTAAAATGTCAAGTTCACATGTGTGTATGTGTACAGCGCAACCTTTAGAGCACAGCATGAACGGTCCTGCCAAAACTCCTGTTGGAAAACAGGCAGAACACAATAAACAGGCACATCCATATATCTCACGCTACTCTTCATTCCCTTATATGCAGTAACATGCAGTTCAGTCCTTCTTCACTCACCAGGCAGCGGCCATTGACACAGATGGCCCCCGAGTCCTTCTGGCACGATGTTCCGTCCAGAACTCGCCCAAAATTATAGTAGAAATTGTGCCCCAGGGCAAGGCAGCTGAGCTCACACGGGTCGGGACCTGAGGGAGAGGAGAAAGTTTCACAGAAGGAGACGGAGAAAGAGAAAAAGGTTGCAGGGGTAAATGAATTATTGGGAAATTTAACACAGGGAGCCAGGACTAGGTAATATGACTCCCAGGTGAATGCCAGACAATGGGAGCTGTAAAGGACATGTAAAGGACTTTAATGAAACCTATGGGTATTCTGTGAGATTGTCAAATGAAAGGAAAGGGCTTACATAGCACTTACAAGAGAACCTTATATCTATAGCCATTTTACTCAGTGTGTTCATGCTGTGCCAAATTAAAATCCTTCCCTGTCATGTGTTCAAACTCATGCAGATTTTTTCCAGGGCACACCAAATTTATTCAAATCTCTAATTTGATACACATGTTAAATGGGAATTTTGAGGTAAACTACTGATGTTTTATTCACAGAGCAGCCCTAGGCGGGCTTTAATCAATCTCAAACATAGATATAAATGGGGCCCTTTCTGTCTCTGAGGGGCAATGACACAGTGGGCCAGTGCACAAAAACAGGGGAGCAGCCACACTCACCTCCAAGGAAGGTTGTCCATTTGTAGCGGTTGCTGGCCACCACGGGCCTGTCATTGAAAGCCTTGCACTGCAGCTCCCGAAACTCCATAGAGCCTGGGGCACACTCCTTTGCAAAGAGACACAAAGAATCATGACAGAGAAAACAGCCACGGCATGCACACATGCATGCCCATACACACACACGGACGCACACGCGCACACATGCACTCATGCAGGCATGCACGCACAAACACACACACACACACACACACACAGGCACATACACACACACACACACACACGCAGCATGCCTCAACCCGCACTGGGCATAGTATCAGCTGTCAGCTGTGTTTCCCTCTAACACTCCTGGGAGCACTGATACACTCAGTGCTGACTCACTGACTATATCCACAAACACACCTTAAACTCAGCCAGATCACCAATCAGTCACCAAGGGAGCCATTGAGTTTTATAAGAAAATGTGTAAAAACCTGAAGCTTCACACCCTTTCCCATCAACAGGGTAGGGTCAGGGGTTTATCACAGTAAAATATTCTACAGGTGTCTGAAAATGTGGAACTGAAATACAAGCAAAACCTATGATCATGGGTAAAAGTAGATATGTTAATAATTTCTATTTTTAAAGTATCTAATATGTCATCGGGCCTTAGTGCACACTTAAGTTGTTCTTTTGATTGTTTGAGCTGTCATGACAATCTTGACAGGCCAGGCGGTCCTGAATGCCATTCAAAGGCTTCTGTTGAAAGTGGAGTAGTGGGATAACACTGATAAGAATGGGTTCTGTCTGGCTCTCTTGCGTTGTTGTTACAGATCTTGAAGAATCTGTTTTCTTGCCTTGGAGTTACAGATCTTGTACTGTCTGGGGTCTCCTGGACATGGCCCCCCAACTGGGTTCCTGGGAAAGAGAAAATAATTAAATACTTTCAAAGATTTTTGATATGCAATGAGAATAGGGTGCAATGCATCAGTGTAAAAAGACTTATTGATGATGACAGAACAATAAATGTATGACATTCCTCCTCTTAGATTTGAGTGCTTCATAAATCAAATACAAAAAAGGCTTCTGTAATAATAGGACATAAAGCAGTCCATGAGCTGTTAAAAGGTCTTTTGATGCTAAGCAGATAGGACATTCTTCAGTCCTGGCCAACAGAAGGCACTGACATAGTGAAGTGCTCCAAAGATAACACGCAAATAGGCACACATACATCAAAAGTCTAGGAAGATTTAAGGTCACTCAATACAACTAAATGGAAATATGCATTACCAATTGACACATTTTATGGAGGCTCAAAAATTGGGCAAGCAAAAAGAAAATTAAAAAAATATTACACATGTTTTCTAGGACACCACTTAATGGATTGTTGCTTTATTTCTCCCAACTTTATTTCTAACAGTGCACTGCGCATTTCTACAATGGATAGGAAACATTAAATTACAGGCATTTAACGGACACTCTTATCCAGTGACTTACAAAGCTTTTTGAATTTTTTACATACATCGATTTATGTAGCTGGATACTGCAGCCATGAAGGTTAAGTACCTTGATCAAGGGAATAACAGCAGTATCCTAACAGGGTATTGAACCTGCAGCCTTTGAGGCCAGTTCCTTAGCAATTATGCTACACTGCTGCCCAGTCCACACATGTGGAAACGATCCACTTTGTGTCTAGGCCAGACCTGGGTCAAATATGCATTCAAAATAATTTAACTGTTTAGATGCTGGTAAAATTTTAAAACACTCGTGCATATCCCTGTGAATATTTAACAAACGCACAAAAATACTTTTGAAAATTGGTGAAAATAAATCGGTTCTAAAATTTGTTAGTAATCTGCAGGACTGGCGTCTATAGGGTTAAGGCATTTAAAAAAAAATACTTGACACCGGTCTGGTTTAGATGCCCCCTGTCCTTACCTGGTGAGGCAGGTGCGGGTTCGAACTGAAGCCCCGCCCCCACAGGTGCGTGAGCAGACGGACCAGCCGCTCCAGGAGCCCCACTCATTTCTGTAGTGCAGCTGACGACGAGCGCGTGCTGACCGTCCTTGGCGCCCCCACGGAGAGACGAAAGATGGCTGCACCGGGAGGGGGCACAAGGGAGGGAACGCAGATGCAGAGAGGGGGAAGAGTTAGCAAATCACATTTATTTCACCACTGTACAATACTCAGCTCACTTACAGCCCATTATACTGTCCAGCCTAACTTCAGCTCCTGAGCATCAGTAAGGAGCAGTCCTGGGCCATGTATATAAAGATCATTTCATAAGATGCGCATCATAAGTTACTGCAATAAATGGGTCATTTGTTTACTCCCAGTGCCCCCCCTCCCCCCATCCACAAAAGCCTACAACCTGCTTGACTGCATTAGTCACACCATCAATTACAAAGTGAACATCTAATTGTGTCCCAGGGATAGTGTTGTGCTCCCATTTGTAGATTAGTCTTTGGCATTGTTCTAAGAACATGGGCTTATGGGTTTTCACCGGGTCTCAACCCCATCAGATCCCGTGTACACTTCGGAGGTGAAGTGCACCAGGCTTACTTGCGCCCTGTAACACCTGCACCCTGCCCTCACAGTTGATTAAAGTACCTGTGGGAAGCACATTGTTCAAAAGCCCTAAATAAAACCCACAGCGTCTTTGTCACATAAACCTAATTGAAGTGCAAACACAGCATGCAGTGCAATGATAGTAAACACTGTGAGACAATATAAAATGATTTGCGGTAACAAACAGCGCGTTTCAGATGCATTCCAAAGTCTTCCCCTAAAGCTGGATTTCACTGGCAAGGCTCCCGTTCACCTTTCACACAGGCCTCTAACGCAAAAAAATCCTTGAATTTAACCCTTCAAAGGCAATGCTCAAGTAAGTACAACATACACGTTACAAGCAGACAACCTACCTTTGTGGTCTTGTTAACAACCAATTTCACAACATTATGGCCGTAGCAAGACATTGTTTATGGTGCAACTAACAATGTAAAATCTAATGATTGGATATGCATTTTTCACATACCTTCAGACACATGAAAGCTGTTCTTTGACTCTGTGATGAGAGTATTACTCATAGACTGTGTGACTGACAGGGCTATGGCCAAGCTGCGAGGGGTTAATGACACACAACTGCACCATGCCGCCCCGGCAGTACTTTCACAACTCTGCCTACCATTTCCCCTACCACTGACCTGGAATTGCCCTCATTACTGCCACAGAGACCCAAATTAGTGTTGATGACAGTCGGAGAGGGGGGCGAGTTGGTGTGCTGGATTAACAAAATGACCTTTCACCTTTGGAACTCCAGGTTCCCCTCACCCCCCTTAGGCTGTTCTTAGAAAAAAGTACTCTTTGAAAACATGACCGAAGAAGGACAGAAAGATTTAGGGGACTGGGGCCAGAGTAGAGACCTCTGCATTAGCGATATTAAGACAACCTGGCCCTCTGAATACAAATGTCACCACTAAGAAGAAACAGCGAATGCTGTTTTGTGATCAAATAAGCATGGGAAAAGGGAGAGGGATGGAGAGAGAGAGAGAAAGAGAGAGAAAGAGAGAGACAAAAAATGAATGAAAGCTGTGAAATGACATTGACGGTGGGTGATGGACAAGACGAGGCTTAGTTTGTTGAGCCCAGAGGCATTTGGAGAATGACTGAGAGACAGCCAGCAGATGCCGACAACACGGCGGTAAATCTAAATTTCTTTTGCTGCCGCTTTTAGCACCGTCTTTTGAACCAGTGCCTTAAGCTGTGGAGGGAACCCGAGAGGGAGTGCCTCAATGACTTTGACATCTCCGGCCAACTATTTGGAGAGAATGGAATTCAAGGCGAAAGTCATTCTAATAAAAACATTGCCCCTTTGTCTGTGGTGAGCTTCATACCCCTCTCTCTCTCTCTCTCTCTCTCTCTCTCTCTCTCTCTTTCTCCTTCTCTCTCTGGACATGGATATGGCTATCTTTGGTTTTTTTTTTCTATCTCCCCGAAGTCCACAGGAGCCCCTTTCCTCAAACTTAACTTGACAACACAACAAACTCTGTTGAAAGATGGCGACACAATAGCGAAGAAAAGACACCTTGCAACTTGAAACTTAAAGTGAAAACCTCCCACAGTTTCATACGCCATGCCACACAGTACTATATCTCTCTTTTACAATATATTATTAAAGCCTACTTAAAATAGCACATTGATAAAATACATACATCATCTTGTTAACCTGCCGAAAGGTTAACAAGGTTGACAAATATGTACTTGGCAAGAGTCTATGGAAGAGTGGTGATAAGGAGGGGTGATCCTTGAAAGACAAACAAGATTTGCAATAGCACATAACTCGAGATCGAAAATAATCACACGAAGATTAAAAAACTCACTGCATAATGTAGAATTGCAAATAACAAGCATAAAGAATTACAGACCAATACAGACAGCTGACCTATGAACACAGCTTCCAAGCTAGCAATGCTATTAACCTACTCCACGTGCTAGCAAGTCAAACTAATAACAATAAAGCTGGACATATACAATTAGTAATAGTGAACTGGCCCCTTTAGACAAGGGTCTGCACCTGTTTTTGAAATGCATACCTCTCCGTCACATAGAACCCTGTGACTTGCAGAGCTATAAAGCCAAAAATACCTTTTACTTGTTGAACTCAAGAGTGACTCAAGAGGCACAACTAGACATAAGAGGTGCAAATGGCTTTTTCAAAAGGGAAATTGTGAGTCATTACAGCCAAAAAAAGAAAAACAACTTAAAATAAAACAATAGTAAAACAAAATCATAAACTACATTGTAAGATATTCCAGCAACTGTCAAAAAATTACCTGAGCAACAGTGAAAAAAGTGTTTAACTGCTAAGCGACATGCGTGGTGAATGCATTCAACGTGTATTTCCTGCACTTTCTATGCTCTCTATCGAAAACTACAAAGACTGCCTTGCTATACATTTCTCCCCAAAAAATGAGCAAACACTGAACCCTTACATATCTTTTGCAAGCTACTATCCGTAGCTTGCAAAAGATATGTAAGGGACAGCTATATTGGTGAAATATAACATGCATGTGCAATGTAAACCTGGTTATTGACATTATAGCTAAGCTAATTACCTATTTGTAGCAGTCTCTAAAATTGTACTTTGTCTCTGATCACAGTCAATCGAAATGGAGTGAAAGTCAGCATTTTTCATTCTTCTTGTTGACATGTGCATTAAATGTTGTCAGGAAGCTAAAGTTAGCTAAAGTTAGCAAACTTATGTTTAGCATAAAAAGTACAAATCTTTCCTAAATCTACTTAATCTACTAAATCCACAAAATCTACTTATCCTTACTTAGCATACATAAGCTATACATACAAAATATAACAATGAAACATCTAATCAAACGGGCACACAGTAAGCATTGTAGAATTTCATATCTTGGCCATCAACAGTGTTGGCTTACATGTTGGGATGACAGGCAAACTGGGGAGACCAGTAGAGTTATGAAGGTCAGAACCACGCACTGGGACAGCCTCCTAGAACCAGAGTGGAGAGAAAATAAACAGGGTTAGTCAATTATACCCACACCCCTCTGAGATTTAATCAGTGCAACCGAGAGGGGCGGTCACTTTAAGCCCACTTAGCAAAGTAGCCCGGGCCCCGGGTCACAAGGAAGCCATTAATAACAACAAATAACCCAGCCAGACCCATCATGGCAGCAGGGCCCCTGCTGGGAGGGGCCAAGGTCAGGAATTCTCCCCCTTCCCCCAATGCTGTGGATCATTAATGCCCACACCCAAGGAGAAGACCGGGATTCACCCAGCTCCCAGAACCCCAAACTGTCTGCAGCAGCCATCAGAAGCAGTGCTGCATTGGTCCACTGCACTCCAGACCCCAACCTTAGTGGGCAGCCCCATTGCTGTTCTCGAAAGCCACTGAATCCAAATTTTGTCTTCTCAAAAACATTTTTACCTCAATTCATAGATTTCATCCAGGCAAACTCCCCCTGCACTTTGGCGAAAGGAGCCAAGGTTTATGAATTCTTCTCATTTAATCTAAATAAAGTTTGACAGGTATATTACTGCAAATGTGACATCTACTGAGTACCATAATGCAAAATGTATTGCTAGTTTCGTAAAACTATGGACCAGGTGGCAGACTGTGGCCCAGGTGGCCAAAAGTCTTTTAGTCGGTAGTAATACTCCAGGACAGGCATGTGACACATAGGGGACAGATATCATGCAGTGCCAAATCCAGTATTCATCAACCACTGCTCGGCTGTGGAGGAGGTCTCATAGCCTGAGCAATTCAGCTGAAAAGATGAAGGCCATACAACACACGCGAGTCACCATAATCGCAAGACTTTGAAGGGTTTCTCGGAAATGTGCTAATTCTGGGAATATCTCATGCTTCGGCATGCCAGGGTCTATGAGTGTTCAGTCATCTCGACCTGTCTGCTCCAGGCCCCTGATGACTAACAGTAGTTAGCTTGCCCTTTGATACCACACAGAGGAATAAGCCTTTTGTTTCCCATCTCTCAGGGCACACACTCCCTGTTCTCGCTTATCATTTATGGGTCCATATGGACCTGAGCCAGAATGCTTATTTTGGTTGCACCCCAGGTCAGTAGCCTCCCTGTCCAATTAAATGATACACATCTCCCCCTATACTAAAGTGAGCAGCCCTCCTTCCTTGGGGCTGGGATGTCAGGGCTGGAACAGTCAGGGTGCCTGGGGTCTGCTATGTTGGGTGTGTTGCTCTAATCAGGAAAGCCCAGGCACGGCTTGCCTCCTAATGACGGGGGCCATTCGCTTGTGTCATTTATCAAGAGGAAACCCTCATTAAATCTACAGATTCTCAAAATTGCACTGGTTGAGGAAATTGCAGCACATTAGTAAGTGGCTGTACCAGACTAGAGAGTCTGAGTGGAAGTGGAATGGAAATGGCACTAATCAATGATAAACATGCTTTTTATGTGACCACCACATACTGCTTGTAAGTGAACACACTTAAGCATGATACCTACAACAGATAAAAAAGGTATATATAAATTGCAAACTCACTGCAAGATGAGGTTAATTAGAAAACTGTATGAAATTCCTCTAAAGGAGGATGAATGCCTTTGATGAACATGAAAACAATTAGAAAACAATTAGAACTTATTTTAGAAGTATGTAATGAATGCACACCATTGTGTTACCAAATAACATTTTACTACTCAATGGCCAAGTATGTTTAAAAATATTTCATAAATACTGCTTCTTATGTAAGGTACTATTATAGTACATGGATATTGAACCATTAGGACATCTTCAGAAAGTGCTGGGAAAATAAATTAACTGCCCCGGGGCACGTCTGAAGGGCCTGCCTCACAAAACTTCTAAAATGTCAACACTTATGTCTGTAATAGTCTTCCTGGCTGTCTCTGCAACTGGGAAGCACTGTGCAATACAGAATTAGTCATTCCACCCATCTCAAAGGAAAAAGTATACATATGTTGCTCTTTCAAAGATATTTAGCTATCCTTGCTAACGTTAACTTTGGTGATTTTTTAAGTAATGGCAAGATGCAGGTTGTTCAGATCCCATAGATATCTCGTCCGTACAAATAATATCATGTAAACTGTCAGCGATCTTGATCTGTGAGGCGAGCCACTGTGGTTCACAGCTGTAGAGTACACAGTGCAGGTGAGAATGTGACCTCTGACCCGAGCAGCCTTATGCAATGTGTCAGTTGTAAAGACATGGCCAGGCTATGCAGGCGGACTGGGCTCTGGGGACCAGATACAGTAAGGGAATACTTTAACAGATTACAGATGATTTTCTTTTCCAGAACATGCAAAGGGCAAAGGGGTAATCATATTGACCTATATATTCTCTGCTCGACAGAAGCAATAAAAAGGCTATACTTTCATTAGATAAGTGCAAGAGAAATTGATGACAAGTCAGAGGCAGTAATGAGATTGAAAACACAGAGACAACTGCAAAACCTCAACTTCAAAATAAAACTAATTTTCTACATTTTGGCCATTAATGGATTTTGGTTAGTTGTATGCAAAAATGTAAACAACCTCAGTGAATTATCAATGAGCCTGAGGGTGGTCCCTTGCAAAATGATGCCAATTGTTTACCACCACTGCAGAATTCCAGTCATAGTAATAGTTAGCTAATGAGAGACCTGGCCCTTGTGCCTGAACTACAGGGCCCAATCTAAACTTTGCAAACAGCTTTATAGACTGAGCCAATTCATTCAATTTCTCTCCTGAGTGAAAAATTCATGAATATTTCTGTGTCAATCTCCAAATAGAGCTTTGTTACTCAAAGCATAAAATGATTGCTCCACATAGACTGCCTTCCAGCGATGCACAAGTCCAGGAGATTAGTGAGTAAACATACGACTGCAATTCACAAGCAAAGCTTTCATAACTATTTTATCGCCATGACCCAGTACCCTTTTCAGACTCTACATTGCTTTCAGAGAAATCTAATTCAATTTCCAACTTAAGGTCTTTATGCTTGATAGTGTGTACATTAATAGCTCACGGTATATCCCATGACAGGCATTCTGACCAGAAAATTGATGATGGATTGATTCCTTTCGGCATTCAGAGAGGTAAAAATGCATAGACAAAGACACACAATGATGGTCTTGTAAGGAAAACCATATACTGAATATGGCATATCTGTAACTCACACACAAATACTTGCATGTGTACTGTGTGTGTGTGTGCGTGTGTGTGTTTGTGTGAACTTTTAAAAGGAAACCTCATTATTAGGAAAGGCAGGAAATGTAGCTTTCATATCACTTATGTTACATAGAAGAATGCTGTAAATCTGAGGGTAATATATTTCATTTCCTTTGAGTCATTTTTGTAGAATATCATTAGAAAATGTGATGATTATTATGGAATGATGCACTGCTTAAATCTGCTTTAATGAGTTCATCATACAGCATTAACTCAATGCATTTTGATTATGAAGTTGCAAAGATTAAACACTACCAATTTACTAAGATTTTCAGTACCTCTTACATTGTTGTGCCTATCTCTCAACTTTTAAGTATGAGTGAAATGGACAGCACGTCATTTTACTCAAAGGATTGAATTGTACATGAATGCAATCTTAATTAAAGGATTTATTACACACCATGGATTAATTTGCAGGGAGTAGTAGGATTGAATTCCATCCCACTGATTATGATTACACATTGTAGCCCTGGCTAAATTATTTCTTCATTATGAAATCAAGTTGTCAGCTTTTCATTGCAACATCTGCAAATCGAGAAACGGTCGTCTTTTAAGCATGCATTGCTTTTGTAGGTGATTAAAAACATC